>NC_133622.1:54366352-54666352 GCF_048593235.1 Sminthopsis crassicaudata
AATGTCTCTGGTTTCAGGGCCCAGAGATTCCCTGCAGGGTCATAGCAAATCAAAATACTTCTTCAGAGAACCATACTTATATGGTTCTTTGTACTTAGCCCTTTCTCTTTCCTGTACCTCTTTATCTCTCATTATATTTTTATCTATCAAAGCATCTCTTTTTTTGCTTTTTTCAAAATATACTTGCAAGCTTTTTTTGCATAAGTCTTTTGACTATACCTTGCTAATTAGTGGGGCTAAAGTTGATGATAATGATATTACCTATTACATCTTTTATTAAGAATATTTCTGGGGAGTGGGACAGAGATTGGAGGTGGAAATTGAAAATTCCTTGATATTCTGTTCCGTGGAGTGCACATCCTCATCCCCACATTTCAAAATTAATTAATTATTAAGCATTAATATGCTTGGTTACACACAGAATATAGAGCTAGACAGCTTTTACCTATTTGACATCCAAACAAAATTAAAATTATTCCATTGATCATGGGCTACTCCTTAATGAATGCCTATATAAAAGGAATAGTTAAAAAATGAAGACCCAGTCAAAATCACTCTCCTCCAATATAGCCTATAATCAATCTATCTCTAATTTAGTAAATAGCTCCTAGGGAGTTGCCTGAAGCATAAAGAATTAAATGACTTATCCATAAGGTCATAAGTTATTAGAAGTGGAATTTGAACCCAGTAAGATTCTGTCACCAAACTCAACAACACTCAACCCACTACCCCACATAGGCTTTTCAAAAAAAATAAATAAATAAATAAAGAGAGCCTTGAAATCCAGAACACCTAGTTCAAATCCCACCCTACATCTGGACTCGATCAGTCACTTAATTCTTCAATCCTCTATGAAACTCTGTAAGGAATGGGTTGACCCGAATCGGGTAAGGGAGTTCCTCATTTAATACCAATGAAATCAAAGATCCAATCCCTGTCTGTCAGCCACATTTCCATCACCTAGATAGACAGTTGTGTTTTCAGTGCAATGCAAACCATCAGAAATAGTGCTCAGCATTCACCCACAGGTGGCAGTAGGCATTCCTCTGTTTGAAACATGGTGTGTCATTTATTAAATTTAGCTTTATGGTTATCTGAGACCTGCTGGCATGGTTGCATTGCTTCCTGGGAATCTAAAACACCTTGAACATGCTAAAGCTCTCCAGTAATCTGGAACCACATCGATTTTAGGAAAGAAAAAAACACAAAACAAAAAACATCGGCTTATCAGAAAATTCCAAGAATTGATAAGGAAGGGATGGAGACCCAGAGGTTGTATCCTTAGTCCTTAGGATGCAGGAGAAGATTCCTAATAGCATTTAATGGCTCAATGTTAATACCCCAAGGAAGGCCTGGTTATATCAGAGTGACTGATGGTGAAAGACGAGAGAGCAATCACAGAATCATAGGAAGTAGAATTGAAAAAGAGGGAAAATGAGACCACTGAGAGAAGATTGAAGACTTTATAGTGGGGAGGAGATTAGAACAAGGGGAAAAGGACTGGATAAATTCTGGTGAGTTACGAGGGAAGAAAACAAGAGAGAACAGGTATAAGTAGGATGTCAGAAAGGATTATTTTTGAGGAATAGTCATCCTAAGGCACAATTCTATAGTGTCACTTCCTTTCGCAAAAATCTTTCATGATTCACTGTTAATAATGAGTTAAAGTAAAAACTCTTCAGCTTTTAACTTATGACTCCCGTGATTTAGTTCTCCAACCTACCTTTCCATTCTAACACTGAGTTAAAATAAAAAAAACTTCTCAGCCTTAAACTTAAGGCTCCCATAATTTAGTTCCAACCTATTTTTCTAGCCTAATACTAAGAATATAAATACTAAAAAAATTAAAACTCTTCAGCCTCAAACTTAAGGCTGATGTAGTTGCAACTTCCCTTTCTAGCCTTATTTCACATCATTTCCTTTTCACCACCCTACTTTCCTAACAAACTAGACTACTAGCTATTGCCAGAGAGGCAAGATTTGAGGACTGCAGATAAATCCTTATGTTAAATTGATCTAATTTCAGGGTTTGTTGATAGTTTATAACCCAGTTTAGTGGACATTTTCACTCATACAATAAATGGATACAAAACTAGTGGATCATAGATTCTGAACTAAAAGGAAACTTGGAGACCATCTAGTCAACTCTTTCATTTTATGGATGAGAATGCTGAGGTAGGAAGAGGTTAAATGACCCAGACAAGATCACACAAATATAGGTGCCCTCTGCTTCATTGCAATCCCTATTCATAGCACCCTATTTTGGTCTGGTTCCAGGAAATTAATTCTCATATGTGAGTGGATAAATGCCAGGCAATCAATCAACCTGGTCTAGACAGCCAGTTTGTTCTGGATAGCCTACAAATGTTAGAGGGTTGTGGGATTTTATTACTGAGGTAGACAAAGAGAGCATCATCAATCTTGCGATAAACGGGGGCTAGTAGAATTCCTTCCCAGTCAGGGGTTGCACTCATGGATGTGTATCAGTCACACCAGCTGCCTCTGTCTGCATGTTTCTCTCTGTTCATTGCTGTTTCCTCTATCCCCAGGCAAAACAAGCTTTGTCTAACCAGCCTTCATCATCACATCTCCCACCTCTGAGTAATTGCTAGTTATCCCCCATGTTTTGAGTATTGTACCTCTTCATTTCTGCTTATTGCAATCATCCTTTTCCTGCAAAACTTGGCCCAGATATCACCTCACATTCTAGGAAATAACTTCCTAACAATTTTATGTTGTTAAATTGTTTTTTTAACTGTGTCCTACTGTCCCTGACCCCAGATGAAGTGGTTTGCCATTTCCTTCTCCAGCTTATTTTACAGATGAGAAATTGAGGCGAACAGGGTCACACAGTCAGCAAGCATCTGAGGCCAGATTTGAACTCATGAAAATTAATCTTCTTGATTCCAAGCTCAGTGCTCTATCCAGTGTACCGTCTAACTGCCCTAAAAATTAGAACTATCTAAAAGTGAAATGGTTTGACTCGAGAGATGACAGATTTCCCCAGAAGAGGCTAGAGGATCACTTGTCAGGTGTGTTATAGTAGGGATACTTTTTATGATTTGGTGACACTAGGTGGTCCTTCTGAGCTTCCAATTTTGTAATTCTGTGATTTTTTTTTCTGAGAAGCTTTCCCTGATTCTCCCTACCTAAGTTCTTAACCTGTTTTGACAGTCTTGTCACTGACACTTGTCACTGACAGTGAAGTCAATGACTACTTTCCTGGAATATTTTACTTGCATAACGTAAAATATCTGGGATCACAAAAGAAACCAATATATTAAAATAAGTTATCAAAAATTTTTTCAAAATTTTTTTAAAGATGGAAAGTTCACAGATCTTAGGCTCAGTGGAAAACTGTTCTGTTAGTCCTAAAATTTTCAGAGAGCTTTTGGTAACTTTCCTTTGTCCCATCACACTATCTCATATGATGCTTAAAAATTCAAAGTTGGAATAAAACTCAAAGACCATCTGGTTGGTCCTACCTAGAGCAAGAAAACATCAACAAAAAAATGTCTCTCCAGTCTTTGCTTCCAGTCCTCCTATAAGACCACCAGCTGCTGAAACCCGTTCCTCAAGGCTAAATAGAACTACTATTTTTCTTTATAATTACTTTTCATAAACAAACCAGAGTCTTGTGCATCAGGAAATGTAATGAAGAATGGAAAATTTAGGATAAAAAAACTTACTTTGTCCAAGGTCACATAGTTTTGTGGCAACGGCAAGATTTGAACCTATGACTTCTGACTCCAAAAACTTTGCTGAACCACAGATATCAGATGTTGGAAGCTGTGGGGAAAGGAGGAGTGACTGACAATGTTCAGTTAGGACTAATAGGTCCCTAGGTCACCTGTTAGAGAAACCCTAAGAAGGCCATTTCCCCACTCTATTTCATCTAAGCATTACTCCCATTGCCCAAGAAGTCACAGAGCCAAGTAAGTGGCCAGAGGAATGTTATCTAGCTGACACAGTTGATAAAGCAGCGATCGTAGATTTAGGAAAACCTAAATTCAAATCCACCTTTAGGCACTCACTAGCTCAGTGATCTTTGGCAAGTCACGTAATCTGTCTTCGTCTGTGGAAACATGATAATAATGGCACCTATAATAGCACAAGGCAGTTGTGAAGATCAAATTATATAACGTTTGGAACATATATTTTAACTGTAGAGTGCATATACATATCATATATATATAAAATCATTGTAAATCATATTATTAACCTATGCTAATAGACAAATACCTCCAAATACCTTGGATTTGGTTTCCTGGAAGTGAGTCAGAGATCACCAAGGATAAACAACAAGATTGGCATTGAGGATGAAGCAGTAGTAGAAAATTGCCCCACTCCCTAAAGCCTGGGAATAATGTAGTAGCCAAAATTCTTTGGCATGCTTTAATGATAATAATAACAATAACTGAAAATTCCTGTTTAATGATAATAATAACAATAACTGAAAATTCCTGTAGTATTTTAAGAATTACAGAAGGCACAACAACACTAGAAGATAGGTAGTACAAGTATTATTATTCTGATTTTATAGATAAAAAAAATCGAGGTTCATTGAAATTAAATGGTCTACATTCACAAAGCTAGTAAGTGGCAATGCTAGGATCCAGTCCTAATATTCTGACACCAGCTCCAGCACTGTTACATAAGGCCTCAAGACAAATTTTAAAGATAGTTTCCCAGTTAAACAGGGAGGCAGACTCCCGTGATTCCTGGCTGAGACCTGTAGCTTCAGTGTGCTAAGCTGACCAGATGTCTAAGTCCAGCACCCATGGGGGAGCACCCATCAGGCTCACTTAGGAAGGGTGAACCCAACCTCAGTCAGAAAAAAAAGCAGGTCAAAGCTCCTGTGCCAATCAGTAATGATATTGAGGTCTGAGAATGACCACTGAGTTTTCAGTCTGGCTGAAATGTGAATGAGGGAGAACAGGTGAGGAGCAGGGGAATATAGTTTCACCATGATGAGGAGAGGTGAATGACTTCTTTATGTAAATTCTGTTACAAAGAATGAAATGGTGGGGGGGATCTAAGATGGTGGAGAGTAGACAGGTCTTTCTCGTACTTCTTCCAGGTTTCCTTCAGATCAACACCAGCTCAAGCCTCTGGATGGGTTTTGGAGTGACAGAACATACAAATATTTGGAGTGTAACAAATTTTTAGCAGAAGATATTTTGGAAAAACTTCAGGAAAGGTCTGTCTCAATTGGTTGGGAGGGAATCGGGTTTGCAGCCTAGTACAGGTGCAGAACTGCACAGTGCAGAAATACCCAGGCTGAAGAGGCTTCCATGTGCTGGAGGAATCTAATGGGAGGCTCATAGCCAAAATAAATCAGCGTTTGCTACTCTGTCCTGGTTCAGAAGCCATTGAATCAGCAGACTAGCTGTGAGACCTCCAACACAACTACAGAAGGCAAATAGTGAGCCTCTGAATCCCAGCATAATGTGGTATTTGGCCACTGCCACACAGCACAGGAAGGGAGCCAAAAGCACTGGCCTCAGGGCAGCCTGAAATCTCTGTCACCTGTAGGGGAAGCTTGGGACAAAATTTCCTTTGCCCTAAGAGCAGACCTCAACCTTAAAAATGAGCAGAAAAACAAAAAGAGCTCTGACCATAGAAAACTATTATGCAGACATGCAAGAACAAATCTCAAACTCTCAGGACACTAAAAGCAAAATGTCTCCAAATGAAGTCTCAAAGGGTGTTATGAGTTGGTCTGCATCTCACGAAGCTCTCTTGGAAGAATTCAAAAAGGCTCTTAAAAGAAAGTTAGAAGAAAAATGGGGAAAGGAAATGAAAGCTCTGGAAAAGGAAACAATTGTCAGGAGAAAATCATTCCTTAAAAAATAGTTTTGACAAAATGGAAAAAAAAAAAACAAACAACTCTTTGAAAAAACAGAATTTGTGAAATGGAAAAAAAAATCCAATGAACAAAACAACTCATTTAAAAGTTCAATTGGCCAAATATAAAAGGAAATTAAAAAAGCTAACTGAAGCAAATAATTCACTAAAAATTAGAATTGTACAAATGGAAGTGAATAACTCAATGAGACATTAAGAATCAGTCAAACAAAAGAAAAAAATGAAAAAATAGAAGAAAATATAAAATATCTCATCAGAAAAGCAATTGACCTGGAAAATAGACGCAAGAGAGGCAATCTAAGAATTATTGGACTGCCTGAAAACCATGATGAAAAAAAAGAGCCTAGACAACATCTCTCAAGAAATCATCAAGGAAAAGTGTCCTGATGTCCTAGAACCAGGGAGTAAAATAGCCACTGAAAGAATCCATGGATCACCTTCCAAAAGAGACCCCAAAAATGAAAACTCCAAGGAATATTGTAGCTAAATTCCAGAATTATCAGATCAAGGATAAAATTTTGCAAGCAGCCAGAAAGAAACAATTCAAATATCGAGGAGCCACAATCAGGATTATCCAGAATCTAGCAGCTTCTACTTTAAAGGATCAAAGGACCTAGAATATAATATTCTGGGGGACAAAGAATCTTGGATTGCAGTCAAGAATCAACTATCCGGCCAAATCAAGCATTATCTTCAGGGAAAAAGATGGGCATTCAATGAAATAGGGGATTTTCATTTATTTTTAATGAAAAGACCAGAACTGAACAAAAAAAATTCATCTTCAAATACAGAACCCAAGAAAAACATAAAAAGCTAAAGATGGAAGGAAAAAACTATGTTTTTTTAAGAAATTAAAATGTTTATATTCCTACACAGGAAGTTGATATATGTAACTCTTGAGAATTGTATCTTTGTTAGAAATATACTTAGAGGGTATAGGTATATCATCACTTTACTGTGATATAAAAAAGAAACTAGGGATGGAAAAGGGATTGTACTGGAAGAAGAGGGAAAGAGAGGTAAAATGAAGTAAATTACATCACATGAAGAGGCAAAAAAGACCTATTACAATTGAGGGAAAGAAGGGAGGGGAGTGAGCATTGTGTGAATATTAATCTCATTGGATTTCACTCAAAGAGAGAATATCTGATGTTTTTAGTTTAATATAGAAACTTTTCTCATTCTATAGGGAAGTAGGCAAAGAAAAGGGAAAGGAAAGGGGGAAGTAATAGAAGAGAGAACAGAAGTAGAAAGGGAAAGGGATAAGAATGGGGGTGCTGTAAAAGAGGAGGTCAGACTAAGGGAGCAGTGGTCAGAAGCAAAACATTGGTGAGGAGGAGAAAGGGGGAAAGGAAAGATAAAAGTATAATTTGGGGGAAATTAGATGGCAGGAAATATAGAGTAAGTAATTTTAACTGTGAATGTGAATGGGATGAACTTTCCCATAAAATTGAAAGGGATAGCAGAGTGGATTAAAAGTTAAAATTCTACAATATGTTGTTTATAAGAAACACATTTAAAGCAGAGTGATATATATAGAGAGTAAAGGTAAAAGTCTGAGCAGAAATTATTTTGCTTTAGTTGAAGTGAAAAAAGCAAGGGTAGCAATCCTGATTGCAGATAAAGTAAAAGCAAAAATAGATCTAATTAAAAGAAATAAGGAAGGAAACTACATCTTGCTAAAAGGTACGACAAATAATGAAGTAATATCACTACTAAACATATATGCACTGAGTGGCATAGCATTCAAGTTCCTAAAGAAGTTAAGAGAGATGTAAGAAAAAAAATAGATAGCAAAACTATACTAGTAGGGGGCTAAACTTCGCTCTATCAGAACTAGACAAATCAAACCACAACATAAACAAGAAAGAAGTTAAGGATGTAAATAGAATTTTAGCAAAGTTAGGTATGACAGACCTTTGGAGAAAACTCAATGAGACAGAAAAAAATATATACTTTTTTTCTTGACAATACATAGAACCTACACAAAAGTTGACCATGTATTAGGACATAAAAATCTCAAAATCTAATGCAGAAAGGCATAAATAGTAAATGCATCTTTTTTGGATCATGATACAATAAAAATTACATGTAATTAAGGACCAGGGAAAAATAAACCAAAATTAATTGGAAATTAAATAATCTAATCCTAAAGAACAAGTGGGTGAAACAACAAATCATAGAAAAGAAAGATGAATTTGTCTTTTACTTACAGGGAAGCTAGGTAATTCTCAGCAATCCCACAAAGTAGACAAGGAAGTACACAAAGTAGACAAGGAAGTACATTTTAGCAGGCATAATTTTTTTCAATTACTATTTAACAATCCTTTTTTAAAATTTCTTTAAAAAATAAACAATGGACATCAGCAAAGAAAGGCAGCCTAATATAATGGATAGAGTCAAGTATTAGTTAAATATTTATTGATTGAGCAAAATGAATAAAAATCTACTATGTGCCTAGCACTATGCTAGTCTCTAGATCCATAGAGGAACAGTCCCTGCCCTCAAGGATAGAATATAAACTCTTTGAAGGGGACTATACCTAACACATAGTAGACATTTAATAAATGCTTATGGATTGATTTCATTTTCTGAAAGAGTTTACGTTCTATAGGGAGAATACAATACATAGTTATAATTTATACCATATATATGGGTTCAGATCCCTTTCCTGACACTAGCTGTTTGATATGGTCATTTTGTCTCATTAGTCTCCATATTTTCATGTGTAAAGTAAAAATAATAATAGAATAAACTTTAAAGTACTTTGAGACTCAAATAATTTCATATTAGTTTCTTTCCATAGAATATTAAGGGCATCTGTTTTGCATATCATATAAATGTGAGCTATTATAATTTTAGAGGATGGGAATGAATTTGATACAATAAAAAATGTAATATTTTGGTAGATACTATCATCTGGACTTTAGGCTTTATTCTCAAATAAGAATATTTTCTTCTTTGTAACTTACTTGGCTTGAAAGACTATTTGAATTGATAGAACTTTAGAGATCAACTAGTTTCTAAACTTATAAGTGAACAAAATTTAAATCCAGAGATTAAATGGGTTTGCTCATTTAATAATAATGGTTACTGTAGTAGCTAAGTAGAATGGTAAATAGAGCTAGTCTAGAGTCGAGACCTGAGTTCAAATCCATCTCAAATACTTATTAGGTGTGTGACTTTGAGTAAGTCACTTAACTCGTTTGCCTCAGTTTCCTCATCTATAAAATTATACCCTATAAAATGGGTATAATAATAACATTTACTTTGCATATTACTTTGTGAGAATCAAATGAGATATATTTGTAAAATACATGGCCATTCCAAAATCACAAAACCAAAAGATTAGCAAGAACTTTGAGAAACATTAGACCAAATCTCTTATTTTAAGGAGGTTTTGGAATTGAACCCAGATCTCCTGACTCTAAACCTGCTGTCATTTTCACTGTATCAGTTAGTTAGTCTCAGAGGTAATTCTTGAATTTTATACTAGGAAACTTTTGCTCTCATTTAACACCCAATACTGTTGGGGTTTTTTGTTTTGTTCTGAAAAATCTGATTATATTTGACATCTCTCAATACAATTCAAAGTAAAAAGAAGAGCAAGAATAATGCCATCTTTGAGGGCAAATTCTACCTTCATCATATTTCTTCTCCCTCTGTTCACCAGTTATGACAATCAATAGACTCCACGATTGTGTCTGTCTCAAAAGAGTATTTCCTGTCTTCTTAGAGGTTTGAAATTCCAGGAGATGGGGAAAATCACCTTGCCATTGAAGGAAGAAGCAGTTAAAGTGGCAAGTTGTTTCAGTCAGTTCAGAGAGGGTATTTTTTTCTTCACAGATTGAATAACTTCATAGATTTAGAGTTAGAAAGGACTTTAGAGTTCATCTGGTCTAAATGCCTCATTTTGTAGATGAGGGGACAAAGAACCTGAGAGGGAAGTGATTTGTCTCAGATGATAATCACACAATTTCAGAGTTTCAGAGTCATATAATTTCAAGAACCTTAGTGGCCACTTGATCCAATCTGCTTGAATACCTTTGATGGGGAGGTCATTGTCTCCTGAGACAACCTATTCCACTTTTTACTACTCTGATTGTTTTCTCTTATAGCAAGCCTAAATTTGCTCCTTTAACCACTTCTTCCCTTTGCTCCTACTTCTGCCATCTGGGGTCAAGAAAAATAAGTCCAACTCCTCTCCCATGTGATAGTCTTTCCAAATAATGGAAGATAGAGACAGCTTCTTTCCCAAGCACTTTCTTCTGAAAATTCTCCTTTGGCAAAATCTTGAAACTATCCACCATCCACCTTGTCTTCTTCAGGATGGCCTAGTTTAGCAACATCCACCCTAAAATGTGGTGATCAGACCTGAGCATCTTATTTAAAATCAAGGCTGACCAGGACAAAATACAGCAGGCCTCTTGCCTCCTTAGAACTGAACATGATATATCTTTTAATATACTCTAAGGTTTCATTAGTTTTCTTGATTGCCATGTTACATCATTGACTCAAATTTCAGAAGCAGAATTCCCACCCAAGTCCTCAAATTAGCATTTTTCCTACTATCTTTTTAATTCACAAAAACAAATTCCCAAAAATTCAGATATCACCATTTTGCAGTGTCCAGTATATCAAGGAGATGGTGGCTCATTTTAGTAAAGCTGCTTTATTTTCACCACCTATCTTGAAGCAGTTCATTTGGTCAGTCAGATAAGAAACTACTAACACCTGTGAAGCAAAAAAATTTAAAAAAAAAAAAAAAAAAGAAAAAGAAAGAAACCAGGGTATGGGGAATAAAAGAGGAAGACTTCTCTACCCACAGAGTGAATGGTTCTATCTGTAAAAAGAACTCCCACTCTACATACCTGGGATGAGTCACAGGATGGGTTAAGTGACACTGGGAAGGCCTGTCTACTAAACTGAAGAATGATCAAATTGAAAGGAACTTTAAATATTATTATCCACTTCCTCATTTTACATGAGAGAACCTTGTCTTGAGAAATTGAGTGGCTCTTTCAAAGCCCTGGAACAATAAGGTAAAGAACTGGAAAAGGAATTCAGAGGTCTTCTAGCCCATTCCAGACCTACCCAAGGGGGTAAATTGTGGAGATTGAATTTAAAATCAGTCTTCTAAAAATCCCAAACTCCTAAACTCTTTCCATTACAATGAAGCTGTCAGTCTTTTTGGTCTCAGGATTTTTTTACACTTCTAAAAATCAATGAGGACCTGAAATAATTGCTTTTATTAATCTGGATTCTATTATTTAATATTTACTGTATTTGAAAATTAAATGGATACTTAAACATATTTATTTATTAATTCATTCAAAAAGCAATAAGAATATTCCATTAAATGTTAATCTCATTTTATGAAAAATAAATATATTCTCTAAAACAAAAAATTAATAAGAAGAATGGCATTTTTACACATATATGAATATACATATATTTTAAATCTCATTTAAAGTCTAGCTTAATAGAAGGCAGCTGGATTCTCCTATCTGTTTCTATATTCCATCTGTTGAGATACTTTGTTTTGGTTGAACTATGAAGAAAATCTTGCCTCACATGGATATATATTTGGAGAAAGGAGAGTATATTAACAAGCAAATAATATCTTGGTAAAATTATGATTTTGTTTTGACCTCACAGTCAAAAGGTCTTGAGATCCCCAGGAATCTGAAAACTACACTCTCAGAACTGGTGTACAATTGTACTATTGCCATAAAAAGCTTTTCCTGATTTCCCTAATTGTTTGATCTTTGTCCCCTCCCATGATATTTTACATGTATTTGTGTACACATTGTAATAAAGATAATAGCTAGTATTTATATAGCTCTCCAAGGTTTACAAAGAACTTTACATATATTAACTCATTTTGATGAGGTCCTCAGTGTTAGGTGTAGTTAGCAGAGGAAATGATAAAAATTAATCCCTAAAACAGGCAGGGAGGAGGCTGTGATAGAGATCACTTTAGCTCCAAGATCCCACCCTTTGAAGAAGTGATCCAATCTGAAATCCAAATTATGTCCACCCCCTGAGACCCACCCTCTGTGGAGTCTTGAGCAGTGTCAACTTGCCATGCCCTGTCAGAAATTCCGATCATGTCCCTGAAGTTAAGTTTTCTCTATAAAATCTACTTATGGCTCTCCCATGCTGCTGCCTTCCTCTCCATCAGTTTGCCATGGCACTCTGCTTCCTGGTGTCTTTCTTTGTACCCTCCATGCCACAAGGTATCTCCCCTAACTCCATTATGCTTCAAAACCCTACTTCTTATAGCTAACTCTTTTAGAATGCTAAGTCCTTTGAAGGATATAACCAGCCTGCTAAAGACATGCCCCAACCTCGTGGAGTACTCCCTTTCCACTGGTTAATTGTAAGTTCCACTGTGGAACTTGTCTTTCCTCTGATCTCCCCCTCTATTTCATATTCATCATTCCTGATGACTAGTGTATCTCTCCATTTTATCTGTAACCTATGCCCTTAAATCAATCTACCAAAGAGAATGGCCATTGTGAATTCTTTGCATGACTGAACCCCAACTTTTGCCTATCATCATCTGGTGTCTACATCATTTCACTGAAATGACATCAATTTGAGCCTCACAATAACTTTAGAAAATAGAGTGCAATGATTTTCCCCATTTTACAGAAAAGTGAACTGAGTCTGAGAAAGGTGAAGTGCATTGTCTAGATGGCAGGGTGCTATTATTTTCCTTTTTTTTTTTTTTTTTTACAGAAAAGTAAACTGAGTCTGAGAAAGGTGAAATGCATTGCCCAGGTGATAGGGTGCTATTATTTTCCCTTTTTTACAGAAAAGTAAACTGAGTCTGAGAAAAGTGAAGTGCATTGTCCAGGTGGCAGGGTGCTATTATTTTCCTTTTTTTTTTTACAGAAAAGTAAACTGAGTCTGAGAAAAGTGAAATGCATTGTCCAGGTGGCAGGGTGCCATTATTTTCCCCATTTTACAGAAGAGTGAACCGAGTCTGAGAAAGGTGAAGTGCATTGTCTAGATGGCAGGGTGCTATTATTTTCCTTTTTTTTACAGAAAAGTAAACTGAGTCTGAGAAAAGTGAAATGCATTGTCCAGGTGGCAGGGTGCCATTATTTTCCCCATTTTACAGAAGAGTGAACCGAGTCTGAGAAAGGTGAAGTGCATTGCCCAAACTTCCTCAGCTAGTGGAAGTCTGAGATGGGATTTGAACTCAGATCTTCCTGCCCCTCAGTGCTACCCTTTGCCCACCCTGCCCCCCAGCTGATTTGTGCACACATACATAGTTGGAGCTATGGAAGGAAGGGACCGTCTTCCTTCCCCCTGGCCTTCCCAGAGCCTACCCTAACTCGGAGCAGCGCTTAATAAATGTCCGATACATGAAAAGTCAGTCCGGCCGCTCGCCTGCCAGCAAGCTCAGCCGCTCTGGCTTCGGGCCGCGGAGGACAAAGATGGCAAGCGCGGAGCTTTGATCACTGGCCACAGCCTCGGCTCCCAGCCCCGTCTCCGCTCTCCCAGGACAGCCAAGCCCCCCACCGAAAGCGGAGCAGTGTAACTCGGCGTCTGCCTGTCCTGGGGTCAGTCCCTCCCCTTCCCGCCGAGCACTTTGAGTTCAGAAGCAGTCCAAGTCTCCATCTTTTCCCTTGGAATCAGTAAGCAATCTCCCCAGAGCCCCAGGCTCTCTCTTTGGGCCTTTTTTCATTTCGGGGATGAGAGGGGGCCGGGCCGCTCCTCTGGGAGGAGAGGAGAAATCTGTCTTCCCCAGTCCGAAGCCTCTCGTCCTGGGTCCGGAAGGCTTTGATTGGGAGCGCTTGTATTATTAGCCAGGGCTATTTAAAAATAGCCAATGGGAAACCCTGGGCTGGGCGGGATCCCCGGTGGGAGCACAGTGGGGGCCCGTGCCTCAAGGCAAAGCGCCTGCGGCCTCAAAGCAGGGGCCTTCACTAAATGGCTGCTTCAAGTTTTTCTCTTTCTCTTCCCTTCAGTTCTTTTACTCTCCATGTGTTGCCACCTGCCCTAGCTACTGCTGGCGTGCCAGTTACTAAAAATAGTCAATCAGCCTCAGCAATCCTTAACTGAAAAGCAGCAAGGCACAATGAGTCTGGAGACAGACATCCGGGCCTCAAGCTGCCTCTGCTGCTGTCTCCCTGGGAGGCTGGGGGCAAGCCCCTTCTCTTCTGGGGCTCAGTGTGCTCGGACCTCGGAAGGATCTCTCCAGTGCTGAATCCTCGCTCCTTCTTTTCCTGGGTGATTTCAGGGGCCATATTTAACCCAGGACGGAGAGTCACAAGGAAGGAGATTCTCTGAGGGTAACTATGCACATCAAAAATATCTGCAGCATCCAAAACATCAGACTCAGTCAAGTGATGAACACTTATTAAGCACCTGCTGGGGTCACTGGCCCCCGGGCACGGTTAAGCGCTGCAATGAGGCTCAAAGAGATAAACAAAGGCAGAAAATCTAAGGAAAAATTGCCTCTGTTGTACATCTATCCCGATTCAGGGAGTTTTGATGGAAGCGAGTGGGTATGGGTAAACCCTAGCCACATGGGTATGCATTTACTGGATACTATCCCTCAGGAGCAGTAGCGAGTGGGAGGAAGTGCACTGTTGGCATGTGTGCATGGTCTGGTGAACACCTGCCAGGCTGACCTTTCTGTAATATTTGTGTAATTTATAGCCTAACACCCTCTGATCTAGAATTCCACAGGTAGAGCTCCATCATGGGGTAGCCTTCCTCCTGCTCTCCCCTCCTCCAAATCAAATCTCTTTAGCTCCAGCCGGGAGTATATTGTGGAAGACCACACAATATCATTCACGACCCTAAGAATCCCTCATATATCTGTTTGTTTTATATGTTTAAATGTTTCCCTTGGTTATATACTTACACATATGTATAAAAGCATCTTCCCCCAACTCTCATGCCCACCCAAATCTTCCGGTACAATAAAGATGATGATAGCTAATATTTATATAGTTTAAGGAAAACAAATCTCTTCTGATCTTCATATGAATCTTGGGATTTAGTGTTATTATTATACATATTATTAAACTGAGATATATAGGAGCTAAATGATTTTTATGATTCCAGCCAAGGGTTCCTGGACAATCTAGAGGTCTTGGTCTTTGCTCTTTGCTTAGATGGACTCTCAGACTTTCTCTGGAAATGAAACAAAAATAGAAATGAGCAAGTATGTTGCACTACAACTTGAGCCAAGCAGTGTATCTTAGGGGCATCCCCCATTAGTGAGTCAGAAAGGTCTAGGGATAGCATAGAAGTCCTACAGACACATGACTAGCAGGGGAGTTCGTCACCCCCTTTCAGAGCAAATAGTCTAGAGACTTGTACTAGTGCAAAGTCTACGAGCTACTTGAGGAGGAAGAGAGGAACAGGAGAGTGTCTTTGTCTTTATGGGATCAAGGATGGAAATCAAGGAGGGACTTTGGACATCACGTGGTGCAACATCAGAGGAAGAAACAGGACCAGAGAAAAAAAGGAATTTGCCTAAGTGAGCACCGAGGATCAGAGCCAGAATTAGATGGCAAATCAAGCACTCTTGCCTTACTGAATCCCACCCCACACATAGAAGATTCATGTAGTAGATAACTGAAAGCAGCACACACCAGCTTTTCTGAGGATGAAGGCTCCTGACAGTGCTTGGGATGGGGAAAGTCAGTATTCTAGGAACCTCCCCCAAAGGCAAGAACCAGAGCTCCCCTTGGCCCTGCCAGGGTGTAGCCACAGTACAGAATATGGGGATGTGTTTCCAGCTGTAATGAAGTGTCTTGATGGCCAGGACTTTGTCTGCAATGAACTTTGGGATCTAGCCTGCCTACATAAGCAGCTATCCCAGCAAGTCACATGACAGAGATTATTGCCTTGGAGGCAGACTTGGAAAAAAAAATAAAAGGAGTACCATGTTTTCTGCAAATTCAGGATTGGCCTGTCTCCACAAGTCTGCAGGCCAAGCAAATTCCCATGGTGCCAGGCCAGTGAGCAGAGCTTCTCTTGTTGTTTTTCCTCCTTGCTACTGAAGGGGAAAAAAAAAACAGGTTATCTCAGAAAACTCTGAAGAAACTGTCTTACTGTTTTCTGTGGTGGCTTGACCCTATGTACATATGTGAGAGTGCTGTATGGTAAACACCAGGCTTTTTGCTCTTTGTATTAAAGAATACCACTTCGTAGAGTAATACTACACTTATCTGGGGTGAGGAGGGGTGTCAGGCTTCTGGCAATGTCGATCCTTTGGAATATAGCCCAGACCCTGAAAAAAAAAAAAAAAAAAAGTATCTGAGGATGCAAAATAGCTGTCAAAAAAGGCCTTGAACTGAAAAAAAAAAAAAAAAAAAAAAACCTCAACTACTTAGGCCCTCATCCAGATCTTTATTGACTCCTATTTAGCAAACCATTTAAACCAGTTTAGCCTTTTGATTTCTCAACCTATAGAAGATTAAAAGTAGAAAGCTAGGAACATAATGGGAGAGAGGCTATCAAAAGCAGACACAATGACATCAAGACAAATGATAGATTCTGGATAGTTTAACATCAAGGAAAGAAAAACTGAAAGAGCAGACACAAAGATTTTTTTTTCTTTATCTTCCACCATCTATTAACCTACAAGCATTTACTAAATTTCAACAATTCAACAATTTGCACACTTCAATGGGCACTGGGATATACAAAAATGTAGTTGCCCAGCTTCTTAAATTCTGTGTTATAACCCCTGTGGGGTTTTATAACTGAATGTGGGAGTTACAAAATTATGATTTATTAATAGGAAATGTTTGATTTGCATACCTATTTTATATACCTATATGCCTGAGGTGACATAAAAAATTTCTGGGGCGAAAGTTTAAGAAGCCCTGGTATATTCCAAATCACTGCTGATCAGAGAAATGCAAATTAAGACAACTCTGAGATACCACTACACACCTGTCAGATTGGCTAAGATGACAGGAACAAATAATGATGAATGTTGGAGGGGATGTGGGAAAACTGGGACACTGATGCATTGTTAATGGAGTTGTGAAAGAATCCAGCCATTCTGGAGAGGAATCTGGAACTATGCCCAAAAAAGTCATCAAACTGTGCATACCCTTTGACCCAGCATTGCTGCTATTGGGCTTATATCCCAAAGAAATACTGAGGTGGGGTAAGGGACCTGTATGTGCCAAAATGTTTGTGGCAGCTCTTTTCGTAGTGGCCAGAAACTGGAAGATGAATGGATGCCCATCAATTGGAGAATGGTTGGGTAAATTATGGTATATGAAGGTTATGGAATATTATTGCTCTGTAAGAAATGACCAGCAGGAGGAATACAGAGAGGCCTGGAGAGACTTACATCAACTGTTGCTGAGTGAGATGAGCAGAACCAGAAGATCACTATACACTTCAACAACAATACTGTATGAAGATGTATTCTGATGGAAGTGGAAATCTTCAATATAAAGAAGATCCAACTCACTTCCAGTTGATCAATGATGGACAGAAACAACTACACCCAGAGAAGAAACACTGGGAAGTGAATGTAAATTGTTAGAACTACTGTCTCTACCCAGGTTACTTATGCCTTCGGAATCTAATACTTAATGTGCAACAAGAAAATGGGATTTACACACATATATTGTATCTAGGTTATGCTGTAACACATGTAAAATGTATGGGATTGCCTGTCATCTAAGGGAGGGAGTAGAGGGAGGGAGGGGATAATTTAGAAAAATTAATACAAGGGATAATGTTATAAAAAAATTACTCATGCATATATACTGTCAAAAAATTTATAATTAAAAAAAAAATAAGAAGCCCTGGTATAGTGAAAAAGACATTATCCTTTTTATCTTTCATATTATTATAGATTTGAAGTAAAAGAAGGATATCTGAGGCTATTAAGTCCAACAACTTCATTTTACAGGTAAAGAAACTGAGACAGAGAGATTAAATGACCCTAGCTCAGGGCCACACAGCCAGTAAGTATATGAGGCAGGATTTTAACTCAGGTCTAGTTCATAAAAAGGAACATAATACACAAGGGTGAGGGGGTAGCCAGGAAAGGGTGCTTAGGACTTGACAATCACAAGAATTGAAAGTGGGGTCAAACAAAATGTGGGCCATTTTCCATAGCAATGGTTACAATTGATTTGATTATTGCTTCCTGAGCAAGGAATGGAGGTGAAGTAGAAATAGCTGTGAATCTACCACAACAGAGCAAATGACAAGATGTACTTGAAGCCCAGGTGTTGGTATCCTGGTGAATGGTTGCACAAAAATATGGTCTGAAACAAGCCAGATGGATGTGGGGAGCTGAAATGAAAATTGATTCTTGTACCATCCAGTCAAAACAGGTCTTCCCTGATTGAATCCTTACAGAACAACTGAAGAAAATTTTAGTTGGCTTCATATTTAGTTGATGGCATCTTCCCACCATGAGTTTTTAAAAAATGAAAAACCATACATGCAAACTTTTCTCCATTATTTGAGTTCAAGTTGGGTTTCAGTCTGGCCACAGAGCTTGTATTCTGCCTCTGAACCAATCATTACTTACTGAAAAATTGGTGATTTCCTATTTTTCACCCAAGTGCTATATCCTAGCAGCTCTGAAATAAGTTTAGTGGATGTCCTTTTATAATTCTTCAATGGAGCCTTGAATATCACCCAGGAATTTAATTCATCATCTTCCTTGTTATTCTGGGCAAATTGGTATAAGGGAAAGTATACAGGATGTGGATTCAGAAAATCTGTATTTCAATTTTACATCTATTACTTAAGTGACCTTGAGCATCCAATTCAGTTGAATTGAAACAAGTACTTATTAGGTACCAGGAGCTGTTCTAGGTGCTAGGAATACAAAGACAAAAATGAACCAGTTTCTGTTCTCCATGAATTGTCCTCAAATCTACTGGGAGAGATGAGGAGGAAGAAGAAGGAAGAAGGATGAGGGAGGATAAAGAAGGAAGGAGAGAGGAGGAGGAACAATCATTCTGTAAAATTTATAATGTACTTTATAAATATTTTTATATTCATAGCAACCTAATAAGTGTTATTATTATCCCAATTTTATAGATAAGGAAACTGAGGCTGAGAGAAGTTAAGTGTTGCACACAACTAGAGTCACACAGGGTTACACAGCTAGGAAATACTGAGGAAGGATTTGAATCGCAATAGTGTGGAAACAAATAGGTTCTAAAAGTCTGTATGAAAGACATAGTTGGAGAATATTCAAAATTCCCCTTGAAAATAAATCCCTTCAATCTCCCATAAAATACAGTACCATGTTATAGCTGGATGGAGGTAGGAGCTCTCTAAAAGAAGGGAGTCTGTGTAGAAAAGCAGATGCATCTGAGGAAGTCTCTATGAAAATAATTGAATGTCAATTTTATTTTTCACTACATATAGCTAAACTAGTGATTAGGATAGAAAGGAAACCAGGACTTTTACCCCAATAGAAGAACACAGGTAAAGACTCAGCTGGAAAGAAAATTGCTGATTATGGGAAAATATCTCAAAAAGGCTTCATACAAATGTCCTAGAATGTGCTAGAGAGTGATCACACAACCACGTATCTGTTCCTTCATCCTTATCACCGTGAGTAAAGGAAGGACACAAGGTAGACAAAGAGAACACAGCAAGTGCTACCTGTCCAGGAAAGCCAACAAAGGCCGTCCCCTCATTAGCACAAACAGCCCAAGCAGAACAAATAAACCAGCCGTAGTTCTGATGAAGAGGAAATTTTTGAATCCCACTCATCTCTGTTAAATCCTCACACTACAAAAGGCTCAAGAGAACTGAATTGAAGCTTTCGATCCTATTTACTTGCTGAGTGGAATGGGAGGCAAAATTGAACAAATGGTTGAAACTGTTATTTTTCTCTCACTCCCGTTTTGTTGAATGTTTATAGTAGAATTCAAGTAAGCTAATTACATGTGTGATTCAATTCTAATGTATAAAGTAGGGGATATCTAAAATATATACAGAATAAATAAGTTGGGGTTAAGAGCATTAATAATGAGAAGGAAAAAAAGAGACTTGTATTAGGGTAAAGCACTTGAGCTGTGTTTTGAAGGTATAATACCCTCTCTACTCTGTTTGCCTTTCCCTCACCCCTCATCTCCCTTCACAGAATTCAAGTATGGGATGAGGTGCCAGATTCATAAAGGAAGTGGCAATGGAAAATGACTAAGATACTATTGATTAACTAGAGTATCAAGAGGGAGAGAGAGGCTCAAAGCTGCTCTAGAGTTGAATGGCAATGCTTCTTTTACTGGAGCCCATGCAAAGTCTACTTACTGTATTTTGAGATGGACAATTTGAGACCGGAATCAGTCAGAAATTTTTGATAGCAATTGGACTGATGGTCTTCACAAATTCCAGAATAAGATGTCTATTTCAGAGCTTCTGCATATTCCTCTAAGGATTGGTCTTAATAAATATGTATCTTGTGGAAACCATCTTATTTTCAATCTTTGCCCATTAAAAACAAAACAAAACAAAACAAAAAAATCTTTGCCCATTGACGGGAACTGAGACAAAGAATAAACAAAGAATTATCTAGAATTCTGGGTTTGGACTGAGCTTGTATATTGTTTGGACTTCTAGGGTACTGGAAATCCATGGTAGATAATGTTTTAAAACATTTTTATTATCATATATTATTTATGTGATTACCAATTCTAAGCCAAGTAAAAGTTGTGTATGAAAAAAAAAATGTTGCTTCTCTGGATAATTGTCACAAATATGCCAGTATCACATGACCAGGTCTCACAATATAGCAAGTTCAAGAAGGAAATAGCATTTGCCACAGAGTTGATTTCTGATTGGATAAATCCTTAATTCATACATTCTTAGATAGCTCGGCCATTGCTTTCTAAAGAGAGCAATAAATAGATCTCTGACTATTAGAACCTTAGAAGATTTGAAACTAACTCAATCCTTTTGTTCAGCAGGGTATTTATTAACATATAACTTCCAAATAAGGGTGGGACTTCTTAGGGCCAGATCCTTTAGCTGGACATCATCAAATGAGTAGGTATTGAGTCTACCTAGTAATTAAAGAGGAACCTTAAGGGATTCTATGACTTAGAACTAAAGAGAAAGTGAATTCTAAGCTTGGATAATAGATGGTTTAAAGCCATAGACATTGGAAATGGAAAGATATATGTAAAGAACAGCAAATAATCTGTTTTGGCTGGATTGAGGAGTGTGGGAAAGGAAGTAATATGAAAAAAGTCTGGAAGGATAAACTAGAGCCAGGCTATGAATGGCTTTAAATGGTAGACCCAGGAGTTAGAATTTCATCCTAGAGAAAAGATGGTGAGATCGGTACTTTAATAATACCAATGTGGCAGTTTTATGGAGTATGGCTTAGGGAAAAGTGAGAGAGCAAGCCAGGAGAGCAATTTGGATCCTCTTGTAATAGCATTGATGAGAATGGAACTTGGGTAGAGACTATAACAAGTAGAAAAAAGGAAACAGATACAAAATATGTTGTTAGGTAGGATCAGCAAGACTTGGAAATATTGGATGTAGGGAGTTGAAGAAGAGGAAAAAATGGAAGATGATCTGAGACTGTGAACCTGGGTAAGTAGAGATGCCCTCAACAGAAACAGGGTAAGTAACTTTGCTTTTCTGGGCCACTTATATGTAATTTGAAGTGCCTGGACTAGAAGAAATCTATGATTTCTTCCACCTACCATTCTTATAACTTTTCAGACTAATGTGCCCATTCCTGGCCACCATTCCCATACACACATACATATGTATGTATGTGTATATGTATATATTCACATATACATCTCTCATACATGCATACATACATATATGTATGTTGTCTCCTCTTTTTAGAATAAAAGTTCCTTTAGATCAGATACGTTTTTGCTTTAGTATTTTTATCCAGTCTTCACCATAGTTTTTTGACACACAGTTGATGCTTTAAGAATATTATTTCCTCATTCATTCATTCAATTTGTTCCATCTCTTAATCCTAGGAACTTTTTTTCTGTTTCATTTCAAGTTCCTAAATTAGAGCAAGAAGTATGGAGACAACAGCTGTAGTTCCTGATATATGAAAAAAAAAAAACATTGGATTTGAAGGGGTTGAATCCTGGCTGGCACTATTCCTGTGGACATGAACAAGTCATTTCATTTCCACTTTAGCTGTATTCATCTAGATTTCTTCATGATGCTCCATGAAGTTCATCATTCTGCTAGATTATATCAGCTCTATATCAGCTTCATCAACATTCTTTTCCCCAATAGTGTCCTTCTCTCCTTTTATTTGGTGGGAGGCAGCTTTTTATCCCAGAACTTCCATTTAAGGAGGGAGGCTGGCTCAACAATCTCTTCATTTTCAAGCTTCACACTTTGGGACTTCATTGTACCCCTACATCAGTCACCTTCTCCTCTTTCCCCTATTTTTCTCCTTCCTTTTGTATGATATCTTCCCCATTGGATTGTAAGCTCTTAGAAGGAGCTTTTGTCTTTCTATGATTCCCTACAGTTTAGCACACTGCCTGGAACATAGCAAGGTTTTTAATAAATATTTATTAACTAACAGACTTAGTTGAATCATAGAATTTCAATTAAAAGGGATTTCAACCATCTCTTAATTTAACTCATACTCCTCCATCCCATCCCCCCAAAAAGAATATCAATAACAAAACCACATACATAGGTGTTCTTTCCACTTTCTTTATTTTCTTCAATAAATGACCTGTAGCAGAGAAAACAAAAATTATCTTTTAGTGTTTTCTTCTCACTACCCTAATTTTCTCTCTCAGTCCATTTCCTGATCTGTACAGAAATATTGCAGAACAAATTTTCCTTCCTGTTTTCTCAGGGAATTAGACAACTGGAACTAGATTATACAAAAAAAATTTCCACTGCAAAAAAGTGAAATGTTTTTGGGAGTAGTGAGGAAAATCTTCACTCCCTCCCTCACTGCCCCTCATGTAGGAGCATCAAGTTTTAGTGAGAAAAGCATAGGGAATGCTCTGAATTTAAATCTTGACTGGATTATTTGCTACTCTGATTTCCCTAGACAAATGCTCTGTTCCAAGATGGCAGTATAATTACCGCCCAGATATTGCCCAGCACTATTATTTCCAACCTCAGAATAAGACAAAGCTACTTTAGAGAAATCCTCATCAGTGGATTATTCAAACTAACACAATGTCATAGGAAGAGCTGAGGGACTGGAATCAGAAGAACTATATTTGAATCCTGACTCAACCACCTTAGGCAAACTGTGTAACCTCTGGGCCTCAAGGTCATTATCTGTAAAATGAAGGATTTAGAAATGTTAGTAATTAGACTAACATCCCTCTAGCAATCTACCAATGATCTTGGTCCACATTTGGGCCTACCATTTTTTGAGTGTGTGTTTTCTCCATTCCCCTTCATGACACAAGTCTTCTTATTGGGGTCTGAAGGATGGATTTGTGTGTCCTTTCTCAGTTGCAATTTATAAGCCTGAAAAACTCTTTTACTCTTCCTATGTACTTTGGCCAATCAAGACTCGCTTCCCCCATCATTCTGTACAAGAGAAAATGTGTTCTAAAACCCTCTTGTCCATAACCTCCCTTAATATTTCTCTGCAGATAAGAGCTTGCCAAGAGAAAACATTCACAAGCAATGGCATTATTTTGTAGGATGAGAGAATAATATGAAGGAACCAAGGACAAAGGATAATTTATTCTCGACAAAGTCAACACCTTTGCTTTGCACCAGCTCTTGCAGTTAAAAAAACCCAGTTGTTAATTGGGCTTGCTTTATGAAAAGCTCATTAGCATCCCTATATAACTAAAATGCACAGCTCCAGAGTTAATTGCAATCCTGCACTGCGGTGAACAACGACAGTGATGACATTTGCATATTGTACATAAAATTAAAAATACATGTCAGATAGGTGCTCCTGTTATTTTTCTTCACCAAAAAAGAGTCCGCCTTGAATCCCATTGCATTCACAGAAATAATGGGGAAGATTTTTGAATTTGAATGGAAATCATATGTATAGTATGAGCTTTAGAAAGGCAGGGAGCCTACAAAAGATTTGAGGAAACCAAATATGAAATATTCTATAGTCCCAACCACAACAGCTGGGATCTTCCCCCAAGGCTAGAGATATGTCATCCTGTACTGGATGTGTAGCGTGTTCATCCAGCATCTTTCATCTAAGATTTTCAACTGATTCTGTAAGGACAAATCTTAGAGTAGAAAATTTGTCAACCCATTTTCCCCAAGTATGTCAAGCTTCTTTATGAACTAAATAGAATAGATGGACTGTAGTTGGTACAATGAACTTTGGGTCATATGGTGGAAAGACTGCTGGAGTCCAACTTTTCACCAGTGTTTTCCTAGGTTCAGAGTGGTCAAAATTCTGGTTTTAAATTTTAGTAATACTGTAGTAATTACTATATTTGTATGACCTTTGACCAAAGTTTTCTCATCTATATAGTTTAACTCAATCTCTAAAGTTCCTTCCAGTTCTAAATGTATACTTCTAGTCATTTCCCATGTAAATCCTTCCTGTTAATGAAGTCAAGGATGGGAAAACACATTATGAGTAAAAGCAGCATTGCTTATTATAAGGCCCATCTTTTCTCTTCACCAGAGCTTGACAACCTTAAATTACTATAAAAAAGTGAGTTATCATTTACTTTATTTAGTTAGTTTTATCTCTGTTTCACTTGAGAAAGAAAATGAGAATCAGAGAAGTTAATTAGATTTGCTCAGGGTCACGAAGTTGGTAACAGAGCTGAGACTCAAATTCATGTCTTCTAAATCCCAGTCCCATGCTTTCAGTAACAGAGTCTGCTGTTGATCCAAGCTTCCTCCCTCCTTGGAGGATTCTTAATCTGGGACAAACTCTTGAAATAAAGTCGTAATTGCTTATTAAAAAAGAAAGAAGACTGGAATTTATATAGGACTTTGAGATGTGCAAAGTACTTTCCAGGTATTATTTCATTTGATCTTCACATAACCAGGGACTGGCCAGTGGGGGATACAGTCCTCAGAGTACACTGCCCATGTTATGAGGATTGGGCCCCACTGGCCATTCCTCCATTAAACTCACAATAACTTTGTGAAATAAACACTACAAGAACTCAATCTCTATTATTCTCAATTTAGAGATAAGGAAAAGAGGCTTCGAATGGGGAGGTGATTTGCCTATAGGGACAAAACCACTAAGTGTTAGAGGCAGGATTTGAACCTGCAACTCATAATTGTTTAACCATTCTATTATGTTACCTTTCAGGCCTGATATATACATAATCAAAAGTATGGACGATAGAAGTCAGCAAGCAAAAAGAATTAAGTTCCTTTTTTGGCCAAAGGTATATAATTCATTCCATTTAAATATTTATGAAGTATCCACTACACACTAACCACTTCTGAAGATTCCCTTTTTTGGGGGGTGGGTAGAGCAGTAAGTCACAGACTTATGATTTCATCAATATTGGAAATTTGTATTATGGAAACTTCCTCTTAACTCATCAGCAACTTATAGTCTTAAAGGTTTATGAGGCATTGAGATCATTAATAACTTGTTCACTCAGCAGATAGTATAACCCAAGTTCTTGAGCCATTATGCTGGCTCTTCACTAGAAATTTGAAGCGGAGTAAGATATAGTCTCCCCTAAAGGAATGGATAGTGTTAATAAAGGGGAAAGATTTTATACATATACATATATATATACATACACAAATAACTAAAATGCATTATGTTTAAATGTCACTAACAAGAGACTATAAAATTTCAAGAGAGGGAGAGATCATTTTTAGCCAGAAAAATCAGGGAAGTCTTTATGGAGAACAGTCAGAAATGGATTTTAAAGGATGGGCAAGATTTTAAAAACAAAAATGGAGTGCAAATTAGAGGGAAGCATTCAGGCGGAGGGAACAGCATAGAAAAAAGTACAGAGCTAGTAAAGTCCCAGTCATCTTCAGCACAGTTCTATATATGTGTGTGTGTGTGTGTGTGTGTATATATATATATATATATATATATATATATACACATATATATGTGTGTGTATTTTATATATATATACATATATATATAAACACTTATATGTGAATCCATATATATATATATATATATATATATATATATATAATGTATACATATACAGATCCATTGTTCTTCTGTCATTTTCAGTCATGTCCAACTCTTCGTGACCCCATTTGGGGTTTTCTTCATGAAGATACTAAAATGGTTTGCCATTCCCACAGAAGCTCAACAGGTCCTACCCTAGATTAGGCAGCAATAATTCAGATGAACATTTGGGGCAGAGATGTCCCACATTTCCTTTGAGCTATATAACTATATTTCACTCATAGAACACAGCACCTTCTTTGATGGGCAGTTCTTTACTAATATTTTGCAGGTCACACAATCGTTTCCAAAGTCCTTCAGAAAGACCTTGAGGATGTCCTTCCGTTGCTGCTTCTGACTTTCAAGTGAACACTTGCCTTGAGAGTGTTTCTGTAAAATAGTCTTTTAGGCAAATTATATTTTTGGCATTTGAGTAACGTGGCCAGCCCATCTGACTCACACTCTCTGTGGTAGAGTTTGAGTGTTTAGAATTTAACTCAAGAATGGACTACAAAAAAATATCCAGCATCTTATCTTGCCAAGTGATTTTTCAGAATCTTCCAAAGACAATTCAAACAGAAACAATTCCATTTCCTGGCATATCTCTGGTATACTTACTATCCAGATTTCAGAGACATACAACAATATGGTCAGCACAATGACTCTATAGTCATTTCAGTTTGGAACATTTCTCTTCCATGCTTTCCTTCAGAGTCTCCCAACAATGGACACTGAGCTGGCTCTGGCAATGTGACTCATCATCTACGTACATCCCTGGAAAGTATGCTGCCATAGCATTCAATATCTCTCCATTTTCTATAATATGTTAAACATTATCCAGATATGGATAATGTAGAGCTTGCTGGTGGAGAACCTGTGCTTTCTTGGTATCATTAGGCCAAAATGAATACAAGCAACAGAAAATCAATCCATTCCTTGTTGCATCTCATCCTCAAAGACTTCAATAAATGCACAATCATTTGTGAGCAAAAAGTTACATACTAACTCTCCCTCCACTTTGTCTCATAGCCTTTTCAAGTTAAAGAATTTAGGGTCAATGTGGTAACTGACCTTAATGCTGTTTTTCATCTTTTTGAGGGTGTCTGACAATATTGCTGAAAACATCATGTTAAAAATCACAGAACCAAGTACATCACTTTCCATTAATATTTGGAAAAGTGCAAGAGCATCATCATTATCCAGAACCCATGTAAGAGTGCCATCATGAAATTAATATATAATACTGATAAACTTCCCCATGCAATTAAATTTTGCCATAATTTTTCATGAGCTCTAATGAGTGAACAATATATCAAAGATCTTGGTAAGGTTGACAACCATGTCCAGACCTCTTTTCTGCTTTTGGCATTTTTCCTGGATTTGTCAGGCATATAAACCTGACACCATATGAACTATTTCTCAGCCCTTTCTGAAGTCACACTGACTCTTTGATAAATATCTGTCTTCTAGATGAAGGATCAGCCTATTAGGAAGGCCTCTGACAAGAGCTGTGACTAGGAGAAAGACTTCTCTGTAATTGTCCCAGAATATTTTTTTTCTTTTACTTTTATAGAGATAGACAATGGATACATCCTTGAACTCCCAGGGAATATAATTTCTTCTTGGCATATAACACAGAAAATTTTAGTCAGTTTTTGTATAAGCAATGGACCCCTTCCTTTATAAATGTCAGCTGAAATAAAATCAGTATCAGATGCTTTGCCACATGAGAGGAGCCAATGGCATTCAAAACCTGTTCTCCAGTTGGAAGTTCACCTAAAGAAAGATTGACTTCAACCTGAGATGTATAGTCAATGCTATCAGCATTGATTGATGATGATCTGTTGAGAACACTTTGGAAGATTTCAGCCCATCTCTCCAGGATCATGTCCTTTTCACTAATGAATTGTGGCTCCAACAGCTGAGGTGCATCATATTCTTTGACCCATCTTCAGAACACCATAAAAGCACTTTGGATTGTTACTATCCACATAAAACTGAATTTCAACTGTTTTCTTACTGAGCCAAGATTTTTGCTTTCTAAACTTCTTTTGAATTTTATTTTTGAGGAAGTTAAACACTACCTTCTTAGAGACAAATGAATTATCCTTCTGGAAAACTCTCTGGAGTGCTCGTTTTTTGTTTAGCAAATTCTGAATTTCTCCATCATTTTTGTCAAACCGATCTTGATATTTATCAGTATTCTAATCCAGATGAGTAAATGCAGTGCTCTGAAAATCAGCCACTTTTCTATATCATTGTTTCCAATTATGTGTTGGCTCAGTTTCTCCCCTAAGTTAGCAACAAACTTTCTGTTTGGAAAAAGTCCTCTAATCTGATGATATAAAGTCTTATGATAATTGTCTTGCCTTTGGGCCACTACTTTTGTTGAATGCAATATTTAGATTGGAGAGGATAAGTCTATGGTCAGTCCAGCACTCTGTACCACACATGGCCTTTATTATTCTCACACCCTATTTGTCTCTGCTGTGAGAGTTCATTCATGAAATCTTATTGCATTTAAACAGAAGAAGTATTGGGGGTGAGGTTATGAAATGCGTAAGTCTTCAGTAGCAAGTGACCAGTGCTGTTACTATTTACAACACCATATTTCCCAAGGTCTCCCTGTCACATCTGGTTGTCTTTGCCTCCTATTAAAGTCATCCAGAATTACAAATGTGTCCTCTTTTCACCCATTGATGATGAGGTCTTTTAATATTCTTAATAAAAAATTTTCTTTGACTTTATCAAGGTTTGTCATGATGGGAGCATATACACTAATGATAATGGCAAGTGGCAATTGCATTTCATAAGTCTGTCATTCATTTTATTTTTGTCAGGCATAAGAGCTTATTGATTAAATTAGCTTTGATTGCAAAACTTATATTAGCTTCACAGCGCTCTCCTTCATTGCAGATACTCCTGAAAAAAAAACGCGTATCCAGTTCTGACTTTGGTAAGCTGGCCTTCACTTTCCAGCCTTGTTTTACTCAGGACTGCTATTTAAATGATACCTGCCGAGTTCTCTTGCAACAAATGCTGTTTGTTCATATCTATAAATATAAGTACTGAAGAGATGACAAGAGAAAGAGAGAAAGATAAAGAAAAAGAGAAAGAGATAGAGGGAGGAAGAGAGGGGAGAGAAAAATGGACAGACAGACAGACAGAGACTCAGAGATAGAGACAAAGACAGAGACAGAGAGAAAGAGAGACAGAAATAGACAGAGAGACAGAGACAGAGAGAGAGAGAGAGAGAGAAGAGAGACAGGCAGACAGAGACAGAGAGAGAGAGAAAGAGAGAGAGAAGAGAGAGAGAGAGAGAGAAACTGAAATGAAAACAAATGCCCATCTACTGGACAATAGTTGAATAATTCTAATTAGAAAAATTTAAAGAAAACTTTCAGAAGGGATGCAGACTAAAACAGAAACAGGAATACAATGTACACAATGATCATCACCATCCCAACTCTGAGCAAAGAAATGCCCAATCCCGGTTTTGGAGGCCTCTTGTCTCTTGGCAGAAAGGTTTTACAAATTCCTATTTAGAGTAAATCCCTGAGGGAGTCTTTTACCTGGTATATAGTTAGTATTTAATAAATGCTTGTTGATAGGATGAGGTGTATGCTATTTGAAATGGCCATTCATTGATTTACTTAGATTAACTGCATTTCCTTGTTGCAAGAAAGTATGTTATTGTGTATGTTGTGGGCAGGCAGAGTTTCACTGAAAAATGATGACAGTAATTCTTTTTAAAGATATCACTATACTTTTTTTTTTAATTGAAAAGGCTGGCTTAGAAGGCCTTCAAGATCCTTTTAGATTCAGTGTAGCAAAGATTGAAAGGTGAGGGGTGAACTCCATATAGTCTTGTTTTCCTTCAATAAGTCGGTATTTGCAAGACCTGGGAAATGACCAGTTTCATATTCCTTTTTTTTTTTAAATTATTAAATGTATTTTTTAACATTCATTTTGGATTCCAGTTTTTTTTCCTCTTTCTTCCTTTCCTCCCGCACCCATTGAGAAAGCAAATAATATGATATTCTACAGCATATTCATTTTAAACAATTCTTCTTACTTTCTCCAGAAATATTGACTGCTGATCTTAAAAGGCCTAATTTCCTGTTGTTGGGTCTGGACCTGTTCCCTCCTCCCTTCCCACCTTTCCTGTGCCCTCCCTCCCACCCCCAGCTGGGAAAGGATCGTCTCTAAGGCTGACCTTAGCCCGCGACTCTCGGGTGGCAAAGGGCACCGAGTCGGGCCCAGTGTAATTTTGCCCCTCTCCCTGACACATGACACCATCCTCTGCCCTTCTGCAGCGAGCTGCCTGCTCACCAGCCTGTGAGTCACCACATGGAGGGCCCAGGGGTTCCAAGAAAAAGCAGCATTGTCTCCTGGCTGTAAATTATGAATTATGTTTGTGGGTTTCTTTTCGTCGCTCCGCTCCCGGGCTCACTCTTGTTTGGCTGGCACAAGAACGCCCTCCCCGAGCTAGAAAGGGCTGTTTATCTCAGCTCGCTGCTATTTGCTGATATGGGGCTCATTTCGTTGCTTTGCACAGCCCCAGAAAGGAAGGAGTTTGTAATTCCCCTGATGCTACATTAAACTTATCTGTGCTAAATATGTCTGAAACACCCAAACTGCTTTCAGACTAAGCCAAGCTCAACAAATGACTCACTCTTGAGCACACAGGCGGGGGAAAAACAACAATCCACCTAATTAGGGATTTCTTGTCAGGGTTGCCCTGGAGATTTCACTTTAAGACTGAGCTGCTCTTTACCTGGGGTTTGGGGGTCCTAGAGAAAGTGGAGAGATGGGACGGCTAAGGTGGGGGGGCAGGGAATCATCATGGGAGGGCCTTTTTTCAGGGAGACTCAGAATCTGTTCTTTTAAGGCAGGGACTACAAGAAAGTATGTTTATATTGGTAATCTTGGTGATAATCATAATTGTAACATTACAAAATTGGAGGACATGAACAAATACAAATATAACAATACAAAATGGCAGTCTTATTATATTACATTCTATTATTATTATATTCTATTATATTCTTATTATTATTATATCCAGTAGTATGGACAACTCATTGCATTTTACTACTAGTATATAGACAGATATAATCATAGAAATATGGTTATATATATATATACATTTCTATGGTTATATCTGTCTATAAACTTATATATATATATATATACATTTCTATGGTTATATCTGTCTATAAACTTATATATATATATTTCTATGGTTATATCTGTCTATATACATATATATATATACTACTATATACATATATATATATACACACACATATATTTCTATAGTTATATCTGTCTATATACATATATATACATTTCTATGGTTATATCTGTCTATAAACTTATATATATACATTTCTATGGTTATATTTGTCTATATACATATATATATTTCTATAGTTATATCTGTCTATATACATATATATATATACATTTCTATAGTTATATCTGTCTATATACATATATATACATTTCTATGGTTATATCTGTCTATATACATATATATATACATTTCTATGGTTATATTTGTCTATATACATATATATATTTCTATAGTTATATCTGTCTATATACATATATATATATATATATATACATTTCTATGGTTATATCTGTCTATAAACTTATATATATACATTTCTATGGTTATATCTGTCTATAAACTTATATATATACATTTCTATGGTTATATCTGTCTATATACATATATATATATATACATTTCTATGGTTATATCTGTCTATAAACTTATATATATATACATTTCTATGGTTATATTTGTCTATATACATATATATATTTCTATAGTTATATCTGTCTATATACATATATATATACATTTCTATGGTTATATCTGTCTATATACATATATATACATTTCTATAGTTATATCTGTCTATATACATATATATATATACATATATACATTTCTATGGTTATATCTGTCTATAAACTTATATATATACATTTCTATGGTTATATCTGTCTATAAACTTATATATATATACATTTCTATGGTTATATCTGTCTATAAACTTATATATATACATTTCTATGGTTATATCTGTCTATAAACTTATATATATATACATTTCTATGGTTATATCTGTCTATAAACTTATATATATACATTTCTATGGTTATATCTGTCTATATACATATATATATATATACATTTCTATGGTTATATTTGTCTATATACATATATATACACACACACATATATTTCTATAGTTATATCTATCTATATACATATATATACATTTCTATGGTTATATCTGTCTATATACATATATATACACACACATATATATTTCTATAGTTATATCTGTCTATATACATATATATACATTTCTATGGTTATATCTGTCTATATACACACACACACACACACATATATATATATATATATACATTTCTATGGTTATATCTGTCTATATACATATATATATACATTTCTATGGTTATATTTGTCTATATACATATATATATATTTCTATAGTTATATCTGTCTATAAACTTATATATATACATTTCTATGGTTATATCTGTCTATAAACTTATATATATACATTTCTATGGTTATATCTGTCTATAAACTTATATATATATACATTTCTATGGTTATATTTGTCTATATACATATATATACACACACACATATATTTCTATAGTTATATCTATCTATATACATATATATACATTTCTATGGTTATATCTGTCTATATACACACACACACACACACATATATATATATATTTCTATGGTTATATCTGTGTATATATATATATATATATATATATATATATATATATATATATATATATATATATATATATATATATATATATATATATACATTTCTATGGTTATATTTGTCTATATACATATATATATTTCTATAGTTATATCTGTCTATATACATATATATATATATATACATTTCTATGGTTATATCTGTCTATATACATATATATACATTTCTATGGTTATATCTGTCTATAAACTTATATATATATATATATACATTTCTATGGTTATATCTGTCTATAAACTTATATATATATATTTCTATGGTTATATCTGTCTATATACATATATATACATTTCTATGGTTATATCTATCTATATACATATATATATATACACACACATATATTTCTATAGTTATATCTGTCTATATACATATATATACATTTCTATGGTTATATCTGTCTATAAACTTATATATATACATTTCTATGGTTATATTTGTCTATATACATATATATATTTCTATAGTTATATCTGTCTATATACATATATATATATACATTTCTATAGTTATATCTGTCTATATACATATATATACATTTCTATGGTTATATCTGTCTATATACATATATATATACATTTCTATGGTTATATTTGTCTATATACATATATATATTTCTATAGTTATATCTGTCTATATACATATATATATATATATATATACATTTCTATGGTTATATCTGTCTATAAACTTATATATATACATTTCTATGGTTATATCTGTCTATAAACTTATATATATACATTTCTATGGTTATATCTGTCTATATACATATATATATATATACATTTCTATGGTTATATCTGTCTATAAACTTATATATATATACATTTCTATGGTTATATTTGTCTATATACATATATATATTTCTATAGTTATATCTGTCTATATACATATATATATACATTTCTATGGTTATATCTGTCTATATACATATATATACATTTCTATAGTTATATCTGTCTATATACATATATATATATATACATATATACATTTCTATGGTTATATCTGTCTATAAACTTATATATATACATTTCTATGGTTATATCTGTCTATAAACTTATATATATATACATTTCTATGGTTATATCTGTCTATAAACTTATATATATACATTTCTATGGTTATATCTGTCTATAAACTTATATATATATACATTTCTATGGTTATATCTGTCTATAAACTTATATATATACATTTCTATGGTTATATCTGTCTATATACATATATATATATATACATTTCTATGGTTATATTTGTCTATATACATATATATACACACACACATATATTTCTATAGTTATATCTATCTATATACATATATATACATTTCTATGGTTATATCTGTCTATATACATATATATACACACACATATATATTTCTATAGTTATATCTGTCTATATACATATATATACATTTCTATGGTTATATCTGTCTATATACACACACACACACACACATATATATATATATATATACATTTCTATGGTTATATCTGTCTATATACATATATATATACATTTCTATGGTTATATTTGTCTATATACATATATATATATTTCTATAGTTATATCTGTCTATAAACTTATATATATACATTTCTATGGTTATATCTGTCTATAAACTTATATATATACATTTCTATGGTTATATCTGTCTATAAACTTATATATATATACATTTCTATGGTTATATTTGTCTATATACATATATATACACACACACATATATTTCTATAGTTATATCTATCTATATACATATATATACATTTCTATGGTTATATCTGTCTATATACACACACACACACACACATATATATATATATATTTCTATGGTTATATCTGTGTATATATATATATATATATATATATATATATATATATATATACATTTCTATGGTTATATTTGTCTATATACATATATATATTTCTATAGTTATATCTGTCTATATACATATATATATATATACATTTCTATGGTTATATCTGTCTATATACATATATATACATTTCTATGGTTATATCTGTCTATAAACTTATATATATACATTTCTATGGTTATATCTGTCTATAAACTTATATATATATATACATTTCTATGGTTATATCTGTCTATAAACTTATATATATACATTTCTATGGTTATATCTGTCTATATACATATATATACATTTCTATGGTTATATCTGTCTATAAACTTATATATATACATTTCTATGGTTATATCTGTCTATAAACTTATATATATATACATTTCTATGGTTATATCTGTCTATAAACTTATATATATACATTTCTATGGTTATATTTGTCTATATACATATATATACACACACACATATATATTTCTATAGTTATATCTATCTATATACATATATATACATTTCTATGGTTATATCTGTCTATATACATATATATACACACACATATATATTTCTATAGTTATATCTGTCTATATACATATATATACATTTCTATGGTTATATCTGTCTATACACACACACACACACACACACACATATATATATATATATATACATTTCTATGGTTATATCTGTCTATATACATATATATATACATTTCTATGGTTATATTTGTCTATATACATATATATATATTTCTATAGTTATATCTGTCTATAAACTTATATATATACATTTCTATGGTTATATCTGTCTATAAACTTATATATATACATTTCTATGGTTATATCTGTCTATAAACTTATATATATATACATTTCTATGGTTATATTTGTCTATATACATATATATACACACACACATATATTTCTATAGTTATATCTATCTATATACATATATATACATTTCTATGGTTATATCTGTCTATATACACACACACACACACATATATATATATATTTCTATGGTTATATCTGTCTATATATATATATATATATATATATATATATATATATATATATATATATATATATATATATATATATATACATTTCTATGGTTATATTTGTCTATATACATATATATATTTCTATAGTTATATCTGTCTATATACATATATATATATATATATATATACATTTCTATGGTTATATCTGTCTATATACATATATATACATTTCTATGGTTATATCTGTCTATAAACTTATATATATACATTTCTATGGTTATATCTGTCTATAAACTTATATATATATACATTTCTATGGTTATATCTGTCTATAAACTTATATATATACATTTCTATAGTTATATCTGTCTATATACATATATATACATTTCTATGGTTATATTTGTCTATATACATATATATACACACACACATATATTTCTATAGTTATATCTATCTATATACATATATATACATTTCTATGGTTATATCTGTCTATATACATATATATACACACACATATATATTTCTATAGTTATATCTGTCTATATACATATATATACATTTCTATGGTTATATCTGTCTATATACACACACACACACACACACACATATATATATATATATATATATATATATATATATATATATATATATATATATATATACATTTCTATGGTTATATCTGTCTATATACATATATATATACATTTCTATGGTTATATTTGTCTATATACATATATATATATTTCTATAGTTATATCTGTCTATAAACTTATATATATACATTTCTATGGTTATATCTGTCTATAAACTTATATATATACATTTCTATGGTTATATCTGTCTATAAACTTATATATATATACATTTCTATGGTTATATTTGTCTATATACATATATATACACACATATATATTTCTATAGTTATATCTATCTATATACATATATATACATTTCTATGGTTATATCTGTCTATATACACACACACACACACATATATATATATATTTCTATGGTTATATCTGTCTATATATATATATATATACATTTCTATGGTTATATTTGTCTATATACATATATATATTTCTATAGTTATATCTGTCTATATACATATATATATATACATATATATATATATATATATATATATATATATATACATTTCTATGGTTATATCTGTCTATATACATATATATACATTTCTATGGTTATATCTGTCTATATACATATATATACATTTCTATGGTTATATCTGTCTATATACATATATATACATTTCTATGGTTATATCTGTCTATAAACTTATATATATACATTTCTATGGTTATATCTGTCTATAAACTTATATATATACATTTCTATGGTTATATCTGTCTATAAACTTATATATATACATTTCTATAGTTATATCTGTCTATATACATATATATACATTTCTATGGTTATATCTGTCTATATACATATATATATATACATTTCTATGGTTATATCTGTCTATATACATATATATACACACACACATATATTTCTATAGTTATATCTATCTATATACATATATATACATTTCTATGGTTATATCTGTCTATATACACACACACACACACATATATATATATATTTCTATGGTTATATCTGTCTATATATATATATATATACATTTCTATGGTTATATTTGTCTATATACATATATATATTTCTATAGTTATATCTGTCTATATACATATATATATATATATATATATATACATTTCTATGGTTATATCTGTCTATATACATATATATACATTTCTATGGTTATATCTGTCTATAAACTTATATATATACATTTCTATGGTTATATCTGTCTATAAACTTATATATATATACATTTCTATGGTTATATCTGTCTATAAACTTATATATATACATTTCTATAGTTATATCTGTCTATATACATATATATACATTTCTATGGTTATATTTGTCTATATACATATATATACACACACATATATTTCTATAGTTATATCTATCTATATACATATATATACATTTCTATGGTTATATCTGTCTATATACATATATATATACACACATATATTTCTATAGTTATATCTGTCTATATACATATATATACATTTCTATGGTTATATCTGTCTATATACATATATATATATATACACATTTCTATGGTTATATTTGTCTATATACATATATATATTTCTATAGTTATATCTGTCTATATACATATATATATATATACATTTCTATGGTTATATCTGTCTATAAACTTATATATATACATTTCTATGGTTATATCTGTCTATAAACTTATATATATACATTTCTATGGTTATATCTGTCTATAAACTTATATATATACATTTCTATGGTTATATCTGTCTATATACATATATATATATACATTTCTATGGTTATATTTGTCTATATACATATACACACACACATATATTTCTATGGTTATATCTGTCTATATACATATATATACATTTCTATGGTTATATCTGTCTATATACATATATATATATATATACATTTCTATGGTTATATCTGTCTATAAACTTATGTATATACATTTCTATGGTTATATCTGTCTATAAACTTATATATATACATTTCTATGGTTATATCTGTCTATAAACTTATATATATATACATTTCTATGGTTATATCTGTCTATATACATATATATATATATATACATTTCTATGGTTATATTTGTCTATATACATATACACACACACACATATATTTCTATGGTTATATCTGTCTATATACATATATATACATTTCTATGGTTATATCTGTCTATAAACTTATATATATACATTTCTATGGTTATATCTGTCTATAAACTTATATATATACATTTCTATGGTTATATCTGTCTATAAACTTATATATATACATTTCTATGGTTATATCTGTCTATAAACTTATATATATATACATTTCTATGGTTATATCTGTCTATATACATATATATATATACATTTCTATGGTTATATTTGTCTATATACATATACACACACACACATATATTTCTATAGTTATATCTATCTATATACATATATATACATTTCTATGGTTATATCTGTCTATATACATATATATACACACACATATATTTCTATAGTTATATCTGTCTATATACATATATATACATTTCTATGGTTATATCTGTCTATATACATATATATATATATATATATATATATATATACATTTCTATGGTTATATTTGTCTATATACATATATATATTTCTATAGTTATATCTGTCTATATACATATATATATATATACATTTCTATGGTTATATTTGTCTATATACATATACACACACACACATATATTTCTATGGTTATATCTGTCTATATACATATATATACATTTCTATGGTTATATCTGTCTATAAACTTATATATATACATTTCTATGGTTATATCTGTCTATAAACTTATATATATACATTTCTATGGTTATATCTGTCTATAAACTTATATATATACATTTCTATGGTTATATCTGTCTATAAACTTATATATATACATTTCTATGGTTATATCTGTCTATAAACTTATATATATACATTTCTATGGTTATATCTGTCTATATACATATATATATACATTTCTATGGTTATATTTGTCTATATACATATACACACACACACATATATTTCTATAGTTATATCTATCTATATACATATATATACATTTCTATGGTTATATCTGTCTATATACATATATATACACACACATATATTTCTATAGTTATATCTGTCTATATACATATATATACATTTCTATGGTTATATCTGTCTATATACATATATATATATATATATACATTTCTATGGTTATATTTGTCTATATACATATATATATTTCTATAGTTATATCTGTCTATATACATATATATATATATATACATTTCTATGGTTATATCTGTCTATATACATATATATACATTTCTATAGTTATATCTGTCTATATACATATATATATACACACACATACATTTCTATGGTTATATCTGTCTATATACACATATATTTCTATGGTTATATCTATCTATATACATATAAAATCTGCGTGTATATTGTCTGTTTTGGTTTTGTCCAAATTCGGTGTGTATACATAAGTACATAAATAAGCAATGTACAAACATGTATATGTAACTTGATTACATATATATGTAGGATACATATGTAGATAACTTGAAAATATATACGTGTATAACTTGAACAAAACCAACAACTTGACAATTAATTAGATCCAGTGTTGAACAGCTGGAGAAAAGGCTAGATTGCTTTTGGGAAGTTGCAACTAGTCCAAGCTTCTCCCTGAAATGTCTATTTTTTCATTTAAATTTTTATTGAGATTTTCTGTTTTTTACATCATCAGCAACTTCCAATATATCTCTTTTCTTCTTTTTCTCCCATTAAGCCATGCTTTATTTTAAAAAGGGAGGAATTAAAAAGAAAGGAGGGGAAGAATTCAATAAAATAATAACATACCAAACCTGACATTACATACTAGGTAGAAAGTCATCGTGCCTTATCTCTATAAAGATATAAAGATGCATCTTCATATATCTATTTTGAAACCAACTTTTTCATTACAATTTCACAGTATTTTGTTTTGCTTTTGTTGTCATTTCCATTTATATTTTTTGTGTCATTATGAATATTATTTTCCTGGTTCTGTTCACTTTGAATGAGTTTATATATAGCTCCTTATGTTTCTCTGTATTCTTCATATTCATCATTTCTTATGACACAGTAATATTCCATTATATTCACGTACCTCTATCTGGTTAGCCATTTACTAATCAATGAACATCTATTTTGTTTTCAGTTCTCTGCTTTCCAAAAAAAATTTTTGTTGCTATAAATAAAAGTCTTAATACAATTTTGAAATTTAATAACTTAAAATTGCATTATGATTTTGGGATATCTTATATATAAGATCTTTCTTCTTATCAACTGACTTGGGTGAGAGAACACAAGATCTATCTTTTTAATATCAGTGTTCTGATGATGATGTTGTTTGAAAGCAAGTCGTGTAACATTAAAATCTCTAAAGAATTGAAATTTAAAATTACCCAGTGGAACAGTGTATGGCTGGTATGAGCAAATAACAGCACATCACAAACCAGAAGTGACAGAGAAGTAAAGAATGCCGTCAAAGCTGGGTTTTAGAGAATATAGGCTGGCCATGGAGTGAAAGTGAGATGATCATCAAACTCGCTGGGTATTCCCCTGGTTTCCTCTAATAGCAAAAGAAAATGAAGGTCTTCAGTGACCCCCAGCTTGGGTAGATCCCCTGGGAGGAACTTATTGGAGGACATGAAGAAAGCCACTGGTTACACTTTGCATCACTCAAGGGAATGTCCACATTGGGGAAATCACAGAACCATTTGCCCACTTGAGTAATAAAACAATACTGACTGGCTTTTAAGTTTGAAAAGTGGTTTAACTGCATTACCTCATTAGGGCCTGATAACAATGCGGTAAGATGGAGATGATTAAGCCCATTTTACAGAAAGGAAATTAAGATTCAAAGGGTTGTTTAGTAGGAAGAACATGAGATCTGGGGTCAGGGGCTTTGGGTTTGAATTATTATTACTATGTCACTTTTAGCATTTCAGGTATGTGACTTTGGACAATTCCCTTAATCTCTCAACCTCAGTTTTCTGGGGGCTAATTTAGAAATGATCTAGAGGGAATCTGGTCCACATGCTCTTCTATATTTTACAAAATTGCAAACTGAGATCCAGGGAGATTAAGTGGAGAGTAAGTGGCTGATCTGGAACTCAAACCTAGAACCTCGGAACCTTGATCAGAGAAAGTAGATAGAATCATAGGTTTGGAAAAGAATTAAAAGGCCATTTGAGCGGCTGTATAAGAAAGCATTTCATAAATTCTAAATGAATTATTATTAGGATGTGTTCTATCTCCCAGCATGACTGTGGTTGAGGAGACATCCTCCATTACTATCTTTTGTATCCTTTACTTTGCACCTGCGGCCTATACAGGTATTGTCGGAGGCTGGCATCTAAATTATACTAATAGACTGGAAGGGATAATAGGATCATCTTGCCCCAAATCTTCATTCTGGAGGTGAGCCCCAGAGGGAGCGAGGGAGCCCTTGCCTCTTTACCTTGCAGCCTGCTCAAGAGCCATTCCATCTCTGACGTGCAACCTGTAACTAGAAATGGTTGCTCCTCGGTGGGACAAAGGAAGCTTTCCTGGGATGAGGGTAACTGTGGAGAGAAGAGTTGGCTCTCTGGGTGTCCTCCACATTTCAGAAGCCTGAAGAATCTCCCCATCCACCATGATGGAGTTACGGCTTAGGCTGCATAGTCAGTCTGTTATCCCCCAGCATTCTCAATCCCAACTTGGGGTTTGATACATCACTGAGAGTGTTCTTCAATGTGATCTTAGCTTCTTACTTTGATCTGCCCTGATTCCACTTTAGCTCACCAAAAAATAACTGCCCGCTATTTTAAATAATAACATTATTATTAATAATTATTATTGATTATTAATAATAATAATTATTGACTATTGTTATTAATAATAATAACTAAGGAAAAATAAATGCTGCCTGTGGATTCAGGAGAAATCCGATCTGATTTGAATCCTGCTTCTGACAACTGATATGACTTTGAGAAAGTCAGTTAATCCTAAGGATCCTTCTCTGCAAAAGGGTCAGACGAATACCTGTACTTCCCCCCCCAGAACTTCCACAAGGTCAGGGGAGAGGGGGTTGGGTCATGTGCTCCAAGGCCTGTGGAAACCTTAAAACCCTCTGCAAATGTCAGCTACTATTATTATCACTTCTCCTCCGTGTTCACCCTAGGAGTGCTGTTACACCAAACATTGCTTCAGTGCAAATGCATCGACTCCATTCTAGCTGGTGAGCTTGCCTTGCCATTTAATGCCGAGTGTGACTCATAGGTGATGCTGATTCAACTGCACAAACAAGTCCAAGCAGAGCAAGTCCACTTCCTTACACCGTGGGCCAGACAGAATTCAGAAAGGCTTGATTAATACCTACTGTGTGCTCATTATTTCTCCAGAAGGGAGGGGAAGGAGAGTCGGCAAACCGCCCTCCACATAGCTGTCAAAGTCATTTTCCTGAGGCACAGCTCTGGCTACATCACTCTCATGCTTACATTTTGTTAGCAGTTCCCGATTACTTCCAGGATAAAATGTACTTTTTTTCAATCTGACATTTAAGTCCCTTCAAAATCTGGCTCCAGTCTACTTTTCTAAGCTTATTTTCACATTACTTCTCTTTATGTTTCAGCCAGTTTGGCCTTTTAATTCTTTTCCAAACCTATAATTCTATCTACTTTTTCTGAGCATTTGGAATTAATTCCTTCCTTGTTGGAAACTCTTCTTAATCTTCCCTTAAAAATCATCTCAGAGCCGGTGTCAATGATCTTGTGATGGAGAGAGCCATCTACATCCAGAGAGAGACTATGGGAACTGAATGTGGATCACAACATAGCATCTTCTCCTTTTGTTGTTGTTTGCTTGTATTTTGTTTTTGTTTTTTTTTCTCATTTTGTCCTTTTTGATCTGATTTTTCTGGTGCAGAAAGAGAATTGTATAAATATGTATTCATATATTGGATTTAACATATATAGGAATACCTGCCATCAAGGGGAGAGGGTGTGGGGGGAAAGGAGGAAAATTTTGAACAGAAGATTTTACAATAATCAATGTTGAAAAATTATCCATGCATATGATTTAAAAATAAAAAGCTTTAATAAAAAGATAAGGGAAGCCTTAAAAAATCATCTCAGAGGCTGTTTTCAAAAAAGCCTGGAAAGCCATGAACTGATGCTGAGTGAATTGAGCAGAACCAGGAGAACATTATACACAGAAACAGCAAGATTATGTGCCGATCACCTGTGAGACTTAGTTCTTCTCAGCAATGTGGTGATACAAATGCCATCCATGTCCAGAGGAAGAACTATGGAGACTAAATATGGATCAAAGCACACTATTTTCACCTTTCTCTTGCTCAGGTTTTTTTCCCTTTTGTTCTGATTTTTCTTTCACAACATGACAACTATGGAAATAAGTTTAAAATGATTGTACATGTATAACCTATATCAGATTGTTTGCTGTCTTGGGGAAAGGAAAGAAGGTAAGGGAGGGATAGAGAAAAAAAATTGGAACTCAGAATCTTACAAAAATGAATGATGAAAACTATCTTTATATGTAATTGCAAAAAATACTATTAAGGGGAAAAAACCAAGTTCAAGTGTGACGATGATCCTCCTCCAGATAAAAGGTGATTTGACAAAAGAGAGCTTTATTTCTTTCATTGTAAATATGTTGTATGCTCACTGTTAAAACAGTACCAGCTCATTCAATAATGACTTGTTAGTCCATTTTACAGATGCAAGATATCAAAATATATGAAATGTTTCACAAAATCCCTGACAATGTTTATCATTTCTATAACATTATTTAGAGACTAGACACTGGCTTTTCTATATACTTAGAACTCTCTCCCCCATTTCTGCATGTTCACATTCAATCTAATTTTCAAGACTCATGTCAAATACTATCTCATTTGGTATATACAGTCTCTTTTCTCTCGTCCTAGATTTTAAGCTTCTTGAAGGGACCGTGTCTCACTTATTTTCATTACTTTCCTCAGCAGCTATAAATTGTACTTAAACATATTAGATGCACAAAACTGTTTTACAAATATTATTGCTGAATTTTAAAACAATATAATTAAAGTTATAACATTTAGAGTCATAGATCTTAAAAGGACCCTGGAGATCAAGTCATCCAATCCTCTTATTTTTCAGATGAGAAAAGTGGAACCAAGAGATAGGAAAAATTTGTCCAAGGTCACAAAGGTCACAAAAAATCCAAGTCCTATGACCCCCAAATTCAGTATTCTTTCTATGATATCACTTGTCATTTTCAAAACACAAGTGACATTCAGGAAATTCAGTGTATTTACTTATGAATTGGGAATTTCTTCTTCTTAACAAGGGAAAACATAGAGGAATTCAGACCCTACCCCTTTCCTCATCCTATAAAGGCTACTAATTCTTAGACTATTAAAGCTGAAAGAAGCCTTAGAAATCAACTATTTCCTGACCACAAGGGAGAAGGCAGCCACTGACCAGATGTTCCCTGTAACCAGCTTATCATCAATTCATTGTGTCAGACTGATTCTGCAAAATGGTCTTAAATGTTTGGGATGCATTCTTTCCCGTGCAGCCATCAGCAGCTTCTGGATGACGGCGTTGTCCTGCAGGACACTGGATTACAGTCACAGCTTGTTGATTTGAGCTTCCAAGAAGATGAGAAACATATTTTCAAGCTGTGCTCCAGGTCCCTTGTGGCCCTGAGCACGCTGCCCACACTGACTGAAGGAGAGCAGAACTTCTGTGGTTGGGAACAAGGTCAAAGGGAAGACCACTAGCCCTTATCGGACTTGCCATACTGTGGCTGGAGGAGCTTGGTGGTCTTTGGGGGGGAGTATCCAAACATGCTCAGTCATTGCAAGAACTTGGTCCAGATCTTTGGTAAGTCAGTGCAGAACAAAAGGGTCAGTGTGGTAGAATTTGGAATGAGTGTTAATTATGAAACCATTTTCTTGCTAAAAAGGAGAAACTCAGTGGTTTCTTCTGCATTCTTGTCTGAAGGAAAAGACTGTTAACGGAATGAAATTTCACAATAAGTGCATAATTTTGCTGTTAGTAAGAGATACCATTGGGCTGTGGAGATCATAATAAAACAGTTTTAGAACCAAAAGGGACATCAGAGGTGTTCTAGGAAGGGAACCAAAGCCACAAACCACCAGCAAGGTGCAGAAGGAGGATTTGGACGCCCGGATCTAGGATTTGAACCTGGCTTTACTGGTGACTCTGGACAAGTAACGCAGCCTCTCCAAGCTGCAATTCCTCACTGGGAAATGGAAGGGCTAAGACTAGCTAACTTTTAATGTCCCTTCCACTTCAAAAATCTATGATCCATCTCAGCAAGTTTTCTTAGCTAGAAGTGTCTTTTTTTCTGTGTTGGCCAAGAGCCAAGTCATTAATTAGCAACCAATAAATGTGCGGCCAGAGGGAAGAAGAGTTATTAAGATATCTAATTGCCCTTGGAATGCCAGAGATAAAGTTTTACATGCAGTCACACCTGATCTAACAAAAAACTCTGATAAACGGTCTAGATTCTCTTTCCATGAGAGAATTTTGTTAATTGACTATTCCCTAAATGCACGGAGACTTGGAAATTTCTCTTTGTTTCTTCAGAGATTTTCATTGGGATGGTATTGGTTGATCTCTCCAGATTCTGTTATTTAGTTATTAAGACTTTAAGACATTTCCAGGGACTGGGATGATATTTCGCATTTGAGCCCCTAAAATTATTTTTTCAGGCTTCATTGATATCTGCACAACTCCTACTTGGACTAGCAGCTTATTCGACGGTTTCCACTGCGACTAGATGAAGTCTTCACAGAGAAGCCAGTGAATTAGTCAACTGAATAGCTTGAAAAGATGTTTTCTAGCTCCTTAACAAAGGGAACAGTGTAGTCTCAGATTATTTCTACATCTTTCAGCCAAAGTGCATTGAGATTGTCACTGTTTTCTTTTCAGTGACATTTTTACATCAAATGCACATTATGTAAAATTTTCTCTTCCTAGGGATAGTGGATAGAAACCTAGGGTTGGAATTAAAGACCTGTGTTCAAATATCACTTCTAACAACTTACTAGGTGAGAAACTGGACAAGACACTTAACTTCTTTGTACCCTCAGTTTACGATCTAAAATTTATATACTAAGTCAAAAGTGGTTTACAGTTTGCATTGATTGAAAATTGTACATTGATCTGCATTGTGGGACAAGTCCCACAGTGGAAGTTCCCCACTTTGGCACAGTCACAGATCCTTCCTACATTATCCACTGGAGTGTGAAACAAATTCTTGTGTGGTTTTTTTTTGGAACCATCCCTTCCAGTGTCCTCCCACTGGTACCCAGAAGAAGGATAGTTATGGGCCATCAGCCCAGAGTTGCTTATTTTTCATTTTAAATCATAAAGAAAAAATTGCAGATGTGACAGCAGAAGCTAAGGATCCCAGGCCTGGGATCAGATTAGACAGGGGCTGGGAGGAAAATTCTGGTCTCTCAGTCTCTCCCCTTCCTGGGACACCTTCTTCCTTTATTTTATCCCTGTGAGTAAACTGACCACAAAAATATGGGTAGTTGCTATCTCTAAAGTGAGCAATACAATAGATTTAGAATATGGGATTATCATCACCAACAGAGGAATCTTAATTTTCAATTTGCTTGGAGAAGACAGGTACTGTTTGTAGTTCTGTCAATTTTAAGTGAACCTCAACCACATTCAAAAGACTTAAGTGGAAAGAGAGTATTAGAGATCATCCAGCTCTCTCATTTTACAGGTGGGGAAACTGAGGCTCTCAGAGATAAAATAATAATTAATCATAATATAAATATTATAATAAATTACATAAATAAAGCAAGTCACACAGATAGTGAGTAGCCAAATCAGGTTTGAATCCTGATTTTTTGGTTTCAAAGATGGCACTATATTTTTAATGTTATATAGACTAAATCGAGGTAAGAATTCAGTTACCTTATAAATCATTGGTAGACAGACAGACAAAGAGGTTTTGTTTAAACTTCTATAAGAATTCCATGGTCATCCTGGGAGGTGCAGGGTGCAGAATCAAGAAAAAGTCAGGCAGACGTCAGGATCCACACCTTTGGTCACTTTTTTCCCTCTACTACCCTCTTTTGCACCATTTTCCCCCACCCCAAATCCCATCCCATCTTTTCTTTATATGCATTTTGTATTTACTTATCTATGTTTATGGGTTTTTTTTACTACAATAGAATGTAAGCTGCTTAAAGGGTGGGATTCCTTCATTTTTGTCTTATTGAATAAATACCCAGAAGCAGGCAAGTCAGCCTAGCTGAAGACGTGCTGAGGGTCAAGTATTATCATGTGCCAGGCAACTCAAACCACTCCCATTGTCTTGACTACTCCTAGGAACCCTGAGTTCAAGCCCGGGAACAGCAACATCTCCCAGTCCAGCGGTCCTGATTCCTGATGGGGAACTTGCTACTAAAGCTGCGGTCATCATTGCACCCAAATTATGTGCAGCTGAAGGGTTATCATTCATGGAGGTCAGTGAGAGAAGTATTTCATGATTGGCTAAAGTATAATTTGACTCAGGACCACATATGTGGGGTCCATTTCCCCCACCATTTTTAAGGCTCTATTCTTAGTAATGAAAATAAGGAAGGGAGAGAGAGGTAAAAAGACTCAGCTGTCAAAAAGGACCAAGCAGGACTGTTGTGAAAGGTCATTGTTACACTGAATAGGGCATTTAAAACTAGTGTTCTGGTCTGCTTTTTGGAACGATGCCCAAATGTCATACCAGGGCACGGTGGTTGGCAGTCACTCAACAGAAGCCTAGCAGAGAGAGAACTGGGCAGTGAGCAGCCGTGTGGAAATTGTGAGTGATGGTCACTCTGCCTGGGACACAGGAGTGAGCATCTGGAGTTCAGAACCCAAAGTATCCAAGCTGCTCTCCAAAATATATCATGGATGGTTAGTTTATGGGGTGAGTTCGCAGGAAGCCGAGCCGTGGGACAGCATGAGGTGATGTTGGAGACCTCTGAGGGGACCCCCATTAATCTTCAAGCTCCAAAATTCATCTACAATCATCTAGGAAGTTACAGATACACCCACTGATGACAAACTGGACTCTTCACTGTGCCATTTGCTGAGATCATATTATTTTATAACCATGTTTTTTGTTTTTTGTTTTTTTTTAACTGGACCTTTGACGTCAAGTCATTTTGATATTTCTTCCTAATAAGGAAAATCCTTCTTCCAATTCAGATCAGCAATTGCTTTGCAACTTAACTCCTAGATAGTTGCCATGTCAATCTAGGTCACAAATGGGACTTTAATCCATAGAGCTAACTAACCAGCTGTCTACTCTCCCCATGTGGCCAACGATATTGGGGGGAACTGCCTGAAAGCTTTCCTTTTTAACTGGAAAGTTTATAGGAGTGATTGTCTTTTTGGCAAAAGTGAACTAAGTGAAGTAAATGAACTTAACTGGGACTTCAGCTCACCAACCACTTGGGAGTTTTCATACTTTTTCATTCTGATTTCATGCAGTAAATATTTTCTGTGAGAGTGTCTCCTTCTTTTCTCTGGAAACCATGTGAATTTGAGGAGGGAAGAATCTTAATGGCATATTGAGAAAGATACAATCTAATTGTGATAATTTTATGATGTATTATGTGATAATCATTTTACAGAAGCGTAATTTGAGAGGGGAAAGGGAATCTCAGTTGAACCTCATGAATAATAAGAATCCCTACAAAAGCATCTCTAATAAATGATCATCAAGACACAACTTGAAGACCTTCTAGGAGGGAGGAGCACCTACATCTGGATGTTTGTACATTTTAATGGTTAAAAAGTTTCTTCTGGCATCAAGCTTATATAAGCAAAGTCCCTTTGCAACTTCATCCCACTCCTCGTTCTGCCCTCTGGGGACAAGCAGACTAAGTCTAATGCCCATTCCACATGGCAGCCTTCAAAATACCTACAGACCCACCAAGAGTCTTTCCTTCTCCTGTCTAAACATCCCAAGTTCCTTCCACTGATCCTCATCTGGCATTGATTCCAAGCCCTCTGGACACCCTAAGCCACAGAAGAGAAACTTGAGCCAGAGCACTAGGACACTGAGGTCCAGACCACCTCTTTTTAGGCAGCTGGACAAGGAGATTATTTTTGCTCTTCCACTGCCCAAGTAGGAGGAAAAGGGGATTAGCATGGAGAAATCTTCCCAGACATGGCTTCAACAACAATCTCCCTTTACATGTGGGGTATCTAATCCCATAATCTGGCTTTCAGAGTCTATTATATGCTTTGGGGTTTCCTCATTCTTGTGGGAAACAATGGGAGCCTTAGTCCCTTCTAACCCCACTGATGCTGAGGCTATCTTTGACTTGTAAGTTTGTGTTTTAACATGTCACAGAGGAAAGGAAGAGAATGTACAGTAAGAGAGGAGCAAAGAGAGAATGGGTGGTCTTGAAGGAACAGTTTTCAGTTCCAAAGATGTATATGATTTCTCAATCTCTCTAGACCTGAATCTAAGGGCCACTTTTACATGGCAACTACCCATACTATCTAGGTAGCTAGCTATCTAGCTATCTATCATCTATCTATCTATCTATCCAGCTATCTAGCTATCTACCTATTATCTATTTATCTATCTATCTATCTATCTATCTATCTATATCTATATCTATCTATCCAGCTATCTAGCTATTATATATATATATATATATATGGGGCACTTTTACATGGCAACTACCCATACTATCTATCTATCTATCTATAAGGGCCACTTTTACATGGCAACTACCCATACTATCTATCTATCTATCCATCTAGCTAGCTAGCTATCATCTATCTATCTATCTATCCAGCTATCTAGCTATCTACCTATTATCTATTTATCTATCTATATCTATATCTACCTATATCTATCTATCTAGCTAGCTAGCTAGCTAGCTATCATCTATTTATCTATCTATCTATCCATCTATCCACCTATCTATCTGTCTATATATATATATATATATATATATATATATATATATATATATATATATATATGTATATATATATAAGCTACTTTTACTTGGCAACTACCCATACTATCTATCTATCTATATCTTTATCTATATCTATATACACACACACATATATACTATTTGAAGGAAAGACTAGGTAGCTTCTTCTCCTTTTCCCCTTCTCTCTCCCATTCTATACTATCTCCAATTTCTTTACATTCTTTCTGACTGTTACAGCTCCGTAATATAATGAGGGATTCTCCCAATTTCTCAGACAAGGTTGAGAATGAAATTCTGTATTTCTCCAATTTTCAGCACTATCTCCCCAGTGCAAGATGAAGAGAAAAATGTGAGTTTTCCCCACAGAAACCACTATTCTACTCTCCTTCCTATCTTTCTATTTTTCTTTACTCTTTTTTTTCTTCTTTTAATATCTATCATACCAGCCCAAGTGTCTTGTAGAACAGTTTCACAGGAAAAGAGGAAGAAGAAAAGATCCCAGAACTCAAAATATGCTGGAAATCATAAGCCAATACTGGATTGGCCAATATGAAGAATTAGTGAATTTGGAGCTGGACAGGTTCTCAAAGACCATCTAGTTCTATAAGCTCATTTTATGGATAAAGAAATTTAGATCCCAGAGATGCTAAATGATGTGTTTAATATTAATAACTGGTAAGTAGAAATGCTGGGATTTGAACCTAGTTTCCCTAACTCCAAACTTCTCTCTTCCTACTGTGCTACCTTGTCACCTGGGAAATGATTATATCTCTCTTTTTAAAATTTTACTATTTTGTTATTTTTTATTTAAAGTTTTTTTTATTTTCAAAATATGTGCATAGATAATTTTCAACATTTACCCTTGCAAAATCCTGTGTTCCAAATTCTCCCCCCTTCCCTCCCTTCCCCTCCCCTAGATGGCAAGTAATCTAATATATATGTTAAATATGTACAATTCTTCGCTATTCCAATTCTAATTGATCAATGATGGACAGAATCAGCTACATCCAGAAAAGGAACACTGGGAAATGAGTGTAAACTGTGATCATTGTTTTTTTTGTTTTGTTTTGTTTCTCTTCCCAGATTATTTTTACCTTCCGAATACAATCCTTCCTTTGCAACAACAACAAAATTCGGTTCTGGACATATATATTGTACCTAGGATATACTATAAGATATTTAATATGTATGGGAATGCCCATCATCCAGGGGAGGGGGTGGAGGGAAGGAGGGGAAAAACTCAGAACAGAAGGGAGGACAAGGGATAATGTTGTAAAAAAAAATTACCTATGCATATGTACTGTCAAAGAAAATGTAATAATTATAAAAATTAATAAAAAATATGTACAATTCTTCTATATACATTAATACAATGATCTTGCTGCACAAGAAAAATCAGATCAAAAAGGAAAAGAATGAGAAAGAAAACAAAATGCAAACAAACAACACTAAAATGAATGAAAATGCTATGTTGTGGTCCACACTCAGTTCCCACTGTCCTCTCTCTGGGTGCAGATGGCTCTCTTCATCACAAGACCATTGGAACTAGCCTGAATCATCTCATTATTGAAAAGAGCCATGGATGACTATATCGCTTAAGGAAAAATGTTGTAGAACATTCAATGACGTGGTGGTTTTGCTCCATTTTACTTTCTGGAAAAGTCTTAGATCAAGGGTTCTTCATCTTATTTGTATTATGGACCTCTTTGACAATCTGTTAAGTCTATAGTCCCCTTCTCAGAAAACCGTTTTTAAATGCATAAACCAAAACACATAGGATTACAGAAGAAACAAATTACATTGAAATAGACACAATTTTTCCCATACAGACTCCTTGGAATTTATCCACAGACCCCTTGGGATTCCATTGACCTTATGTTAAGAGTCATTATCTAAGAGGATAAGGTTAATCTAATGCCAAACCAATTGAACCTATTTATGTCATGAGAAACAACATCTTTCCCTATATTATCATAAATTACATAAAAACTCTCCAACGTTTTTAATCCAGTAGCGTTTAGCCAAATTTCTCTTTAGACCTGGAATAAACTGTTTGGAGAGTGCATCAGACAAACCTTTGGAATTTCTCCTAGTGCAATGAACTGGGTGCAAATCCCAGCTCTATTACTTTAATTATGTACTTTGGGGGCAAATGCCTTCACATCTCTGAACTCAAATTACCTCACCTAACAAATGAAAGGGTCAGATGAGATGACTTCTACGGTCATTCCTTTGGCATTTAATGCCCCTATGGTAGAAGTTTTCAATGTCTCAGAGTTTTTAAAGATAAGATGAATTCATTTCCTTTCAGCAACCCTATTTTCTATTCTGAATTTTGGGCCAGCATCTAAGATGGATGAGGGCTGTTAATATATACCCAGAAACAATGGCAATGACAACAACAACAAAGAATGTGTTTAATGCACTTTAGTGGTAATGGAATTCCTAGGGGAGGAATGTGAAGAGAGAAATTCCATTCTGGTTAATTCACTTTTTCCAGGATGTTACATTTATCTGTGAAGCAATTGCAGGTATTGTTCGGAACCAGGATGCTAGACTCACACACAACATGCTATAGTAGCTAAAGTTCTAGATGCGGAGTCAGGAATGCATGATTTCAACTTCTACTCTCATCATTTATTTGCTATGTAATGAGTCACTTAACCCCTCTCAGCTTCAAGAAGCTCTCCATGACTAGAAATTATAGATGAGTTGTTATCTGTGTTGGTGGAGGGAATCCCCACACTGTAGGTTTCTACCCCAATAAAATCACAGATTCTTGATGTTTTACTGTGCTGGATCTATACAACCCCACGTATCTTGAATTAATTACATACCCTTCAAAAGAAGGGAATCTGTGGCTCTAGAATATTTTTTAAGGCCACAATCATTTGAAGATTTTTAATAAACTTGAATCAATTAAGTGTTGAAATGTTTTGCTTTACTTCCATTTATATTACCCCAACATTATCTTGGATGCCTAGTTTTAAAAAAAAAGCACTAGTAGTATAAAGCATAACTAACTAAATGTCCAAATATTTTCTTAGGCTCAATGCTTTCTGGGAGGAGACATTATTTTGAGAATTGGAATTTGGCTAGCTAAGTGATAATACCAGAAACATGTGGTAACTGATGGAACACTAATGCTCTGAGATAAAGATACTTACTGTTGAACTAGAAATGGTCATTATCTCTGGTTACTGACTGTTGAGCTAGGTAAGATCTTCACTGTCATAGTCTCTTCCTATATGTCTAAGCTAATAAGTGCTCTGCAATTGTATATTTCACATCAATATTATTGTTCAGCCAGGTGACAGTTTTTATTGGTGAATTAACTACTATGGGATTACCTGGATATATTAACCCTGAGGGACCTCAGGTTCCAGATTCAGACTAAGTTAATACTCCTGGTCTAGTCCTAATTATATCTTCATTGATTATCAAGGAATCAAGAATATATGATGAAAATGCTACATAATAGTTCCATTGGCCTCTCAGTCCTTCACAGAGACTCCTATTGGGTTCTGATAGCAGCAGTCTGAATACAAAAGTCTCTCCAGATTAGAAGAAGTGATTTTCCCCCATTTTTCCTAGCAGGCTGATTTTATTCCCCCCAAGATGCTTCATGGCACATCAAGTGCTGGGATCACTTCACCAATGGTCACATCTAAATACATGACTCAGAGCTGTATATTTGGGATTTTTCCCCCTTCATTTTTTTTAATCTTATTTTCCACATAGTTCATTTTCTATTGTGATATTGTTCTGGGGGCGCATCCTTATTCTGATTCTATTTTAATAACTGGATCTCAGTGGAAGTGACAGCAGGGTCCACTCAAAGCCCTCTGTGCAGCAATAAATTTCAAATCTTTGATTTAGATTGTCGTCACCCTGAATATGCAGGTGTCACCTTCCCCAGGCAGTTTTGGGATTTCTTATAAAGAGTCTGATAAATTTTACTTACTAGAAAATGTATGTTTTATCATGAGAATTGTATCTGTTTGAAATATACCAGAACTGAAAAAAATAATTTATAAGTACATTTTTAAGAATCTATGCTTTGTAACTCAATCATCTCAAATGTTCCCTTTTTATAGAATATACATCTAAAAAGAAGGAGGAAAAGGAATTCTGAAGATATTAAATAGTATACAGCAGAGATATCAAATTCACTATCTACTGGGAAAAATTCCTGAGTGGCTCCAAACCAGATTAAAAAAATAATTAGGAAATTTTTTGCAAAATAAAATATACATATATATATATATATGTGTGTGTGTGTGTGTGTGTGTGTGTGTGTATGTACACATATACATAATAAAATGCAAATAATATTCATTTGTGGTTTTCCAAGTCAATATGAGACCTTCGGGGATTTTTTTTAGTTTGACACCACTGGTATTCAGTAAGATAAGCTTTCATTTCTTTCCTTTGAATACATATTTAAGAATCTAAAGAAATAAAAAGAAAGGAATGAGGGGTTCCCGCTCCTTTAGGAGGCACAAAACTATAGATCAATATATTCTTGTACTAGAAAGAAGTTGTGTCCGAACCTAGGGGACCTAGATGGCCACCAACCAGAAATCCCCTTGAGTGATCTCTCAGAAAGAGTAGTTCAGGTAGGGCGTGAATCCGTATGATCCACTATCAGAAGTCCCTCTTGAGAACACAAGTCAAAGGCGTGGTTACAGGTCTATGAGACAAAATAAGCTGTAACTGGAGTTGTGATGGCCAAAGGTCATTGAGCTAAGTCTGGGTACTGGCAGGGACAGCTGCTATGCAAGGGAATGAGCAAAGTACAGAGAGCTGAGAGCTTGCATCTCAAACCAGAGCAAGGTGTTTAGGAGTCCGAGACATTCATTTTTCTCTAATCATTTGTTTGGGCCATGGGCTCCCCATTTATGGACCATCTGGTTCCATTCCCATGCTTGTATGGATTTTCCCACTGTTTCTATCTTAGTGTTCATTTCCTAAACTGTCTGTGGGTCTTTAGTCTTCCAGTGATGGGAACAGCCTAGTCTAGACTGCTTGGTTTAGTTTTTAGTCTAAGGGAAATTCCACCTTTCGGGTGATTTGTGATTTCATCAGTACAGTTATTTTTTCTACATATGATCAAAATCCCTCTACAATTAAATAGATATGGAGGGTCTTGGAGAGTTACTATGGCCAAAAGTCCACTGTTGTTTGGACAATCTTATAATAAAGCTCTTTGATTCAATTTAGCCATTCATTTCTTAGATGAAGCAGAACATTGAAAGGTGATTTACCTAGGAACAAACGGCAGAATATGTCATAATCAAAAGCTAAATTCAGATCTTCCTAACTCCAAGCCCTCTTATTCACTAAATCACATTGCCCACCTCTTCATATCCTCTGGGGGAAAAAAAGAAAGGATATCTTTCTTTCCCATCTTTTTAAATTTCAGGCCAAATTCTCAAGAGATGCCAGAATGGTAGAAATTCTACAAGTTATGATGCAAAGTAGTTTGTGAGAGTTTTTCATTTGCTATAATCTTATGACCATAAAAACCCAATTTGTTTTAAATTCACTCCTTAAGAATGATAGTTCTGTTCTTTATACTTTAAGATATCTAGTCTGTTGATGATGCTTCTTTTACTGCTGAATAATAATCATGTCCCTTATGGACTTCAACCCTTATGAATAAAAGCTAGTGATATTTTTTTCTCAAAAGCAAGATAAGACACATAATCCAAACTTTCTAATAATCCACATAAAGATCATATTAATACGACTTCTCTGGCATCTGTCAAGTTTCAACTTAAAATGATAAGCCACAAGAAAGTGGAAGCTGAGTGGATGCCCATCAGTTGGAGAATGGCTGAGTAAATTATGGTATAGGAATGTTGTGGAATATTATTGCTCTATAAGAAATGACCAGAAGGATGATTTCAGAGAGGCCTGGAGAGACTTACATCAACTGATGCTGAGTGAAATGAGAAGAATCAGGAAATCGTTATACAGGACAACATGACCATACAATGATCAATTCTGATGGATGTGGATCTTTCTTTTTTTTAAATTTTATTTATGATTTTTTTTGACAGTATATATGCATGAGTAATTTTTTTATAACATTATCCCTTGTATTCATTTTTCCAAATTATCCCCTCCCTCCCTCTACACCCTCCCCTAGATGACAGGCAATCCCATATATTTTACATGTGTTACAGTATAACCTAGATACAATATATGTGTGTAAATGCCATTTTCTTGTTGCACATTAAGTATTAGATTCCGAAGGTATAAGTAACCTGGGTAGAGAGACAGTAGTGCTAACAATTTACATTCACTTCCCAGTGTTCCTTCTCTGGGTGTAGTTGTTTCTGTCCATCATTGATCAACTGGAAGTGAGTTGGAGCTTCTTTATGTTGAAGATATCCTGGATGTGGATCTTTCCAACAATGAGATGATTCAGGCCAGTTCCAATGGTCTTGTGATGGAGAGAGCCGTCTACACCCAGAGAGAGGAGTGTGATTCCAACGTAGCATTTTCATTCTTTTTGTTGTTGTTTATTGGCATTTTGTTTCTTATTCATTTTCTTTCTTTTTTGATCTGATCTTTCTTGTGCAACAAGATAACTGTATAAATATATTTATACACATTGGATTTAACATATATTTTAACATGTATAGCATATATTGGATTATTTGCCATCTAGGGGAGAGGGCAGGGGAAGGAGGGGAAAATCAGAAACACAAGGCTATGCAAGGATCAATGTTGAAAAATTATCAGTGCATATGTTTTTAAAATAAAAAGCTTTAATTAAAAATGATAAGCCACATTTCCAGAGGATTGAGCATGACATATACCACCCACTTCTTGCTGAAGAAGTGAGGAATTTTTAAAATACAAAATGAGACACATATTTTGGGTAAAACCAATATGCAAATTTGTTTTCCTAGACTCAGCATATTTATTAAGAGGGTTTTCTTCTTTTCTTTTTTCTTATTATTCAATTGGGGAGAGAATAATGGCAAAGGGAGTTAATAAATGCTTGTATAATCCTTGGCTCAAAGGGCCAATTGTAAGGGACTTTTTCCTCATTAGTGGAGATTGATTACTCAATGTCCTTCTCCTTGTGAGAGGGCAGGCTGGAGTTCATGAGAGTTAAAGAGGAGAAAGCTCCTAAGCTTTTCTAGCTTCCAGCTTTGAAAGAGAAGAGGTGCAATTCCAACCTCTCTTCAAGCCCATGAAAGAAGAAACATTCTGGGATGTCGGAGTAGGAGAGCCAACACAGAGAATTTTCATCGTATTTCTATCCCAAGCTTGCTACGCTAAAGACTTTGGAGAATTTCCCTTGAGTTAAATCTGGGATTCTTTCTTGACTGAAGTGAGTTATCTCACTCCCAGTGAAAGAGTGTTTTAATCCATAATGTTTAGTACATGTTCTCCTATATATAGCTGATCTGATTTCTATTTTGCTATCATCTTGGATAAATGGATCTGTTTGCTATTATTTGTTTTTGCTATGTGTGTTCATTGTGGAACTGAAAGAAGTCAAGCTTCCATTCCCCATCAAGGAACAGACATCAGAAACTCAACTTGAAGCAGATAACTACTCACAGACTAATGATAGTTAAAGGATAAAGTAGACATAATCCTAGCCCTGTGCATCCTCTCTCTGAAATAAGCAAAGTGGCCAGCCTCTGTCCCCAATCTCCTACTTCTTCTCCTTGAAGGATTCAAAATATCCCTGGAAGAAAGGTGAGAGAACAAGTCACTAGAGATGGCTATTCTTGTTTCTCTGCAGGCCTAGACAGACCCATGTGGACATGAATAACTTATATGGCCAAAAATAAAACACTTTGCACTTGCCATCTTACAGAGAGAGGAGAGGGACAAAGGCAGAGACAGACAGACAAAAACAGAGAAAGGGAGAAAGACAAAGAGAATAATGAGAGAAAATACCCCCTTCTGCAGGAGACCTTTTCTGTTAGTGCTTTCCCTCCATCTATTCTCTAAGAATCTTGTAGTTGCCTAGTTATTTACATGTTGTCTTTCCCAATTAGAATATAAGTTCCACAAGGGCAAGAGCTATTTTTGCCTTTCTTTATTTTCCCTGGGCACACTACAGTTTCAAGTCACAACCTCCTATATATTTTAAGTGCTTAATAAACTCTTGTTCAATGACTGATAGATGTCTAAATTTACTATTTCCTCATTACAAAATCACTTCTTAATGTTCTGCTTCTGTCTGAATAATTCTATGAATGAAACAGGTCTAGTTGGGTTTATTTATCTGAATATCTGAAATAATATTATCAGATGGCACCAATGATCACCCAAACCAGTGACCTTTTCTCGCTGCTCAGTCTAATTGGTTATTTTTAGCCCTAGACACTGTTAATCACCTTCTTGATATTCTTCTCTCAGTTTCCAAGGCTGTAATTTTCTGATTCATCTTTCTCTCAGATCACTTCTCTGTCTTCTTTTCAGATTCTTTTCCCTTTTCTTTCCCCTAAGTTCAAATCTAGCCTCAGACACTTAATGTTTACTAGCTACGTGATCCTGGGCAAATCACTTAATCCCAATCAAAAAAGAAGTAAATATCAATAATTCTGGGGATACTGAGAACACAAACAATCCTGGAGGAATCAGGAATGTGTTAAGGTGGCCTGAACCCTGAAGGGAAGTGAGGATTCTAGGAGGTCAAGGTGAGGATGGAAGGCAAAGGTCCATGACTCCTTATGCACCTACTGCTTCACTGGACCCAGTGATGTTTAGAAACTTCTGCATCCTCACATTTTATGATGAGATGGAGGAATCTGCTGGTTAGAGCCCGAGCTGTAAATGTGCGAGCCATCTGAAGATGGAAGTAGTTGCATCTATAGGAATGCATAAAGTCCTTTAGGGGAAGAGAGAATAACAGAGAAGCAAGGACAAAGCTACAGTGGAGGCAGAAAGTGCTGGGCAAAAAGACCAAGGAGGATCAGTCAAAGAGGTAGGAGGAAAACCAACATGAGAAGATAGCAACTCTGGGAAAACTGACCTACTTTTGATTATTTATTTGTTTTGACACAATCTTTAGCCTCCACCACATTTCCTATTTCTGTGAATATTTGGCCATGTATTCAGCATATTCACTCTTGATGCTGATTGACTCATTCTGTGGAGTCTTGATTCTGGCTGAGCTTTGGTATTCTACGGGAATTTTTAACTCCTTTGGTAAAAGGAAGACACAATTCATCATCTTGGCTTCAGGTCTAGTTGTATTTATTTATATCCAACAGCTTGGAAATTAATGCTTAATGTCATCAGAAAGGCAATCAGTCTGCCACAGGAAGGAGAGCACTAACCTTGGACTCAGAAGGATCTGGATTTAAATGCTTCCATTGACACTAACTGGGATGGTGGCAAGTCATTTACTGAGTCTCGGGTCCTTCATCCTTAAAATAATCATATAATACCTGTGGATCTTAAATTACAGTTTTTGAATAGTATTTTATCTCTAAAATAGAGTTGTAATATTTACCTGAAATACTGTGTACATTATATTGTTGTTGTTATTACCATCATCATTATTATTACTTCTCAGGTTACTAGGCCAGTAAAATTTCTTTTCCTCCTGAGGTCCTCTGTCATACAGGGTAAAAAATATCAAGGCGAACCGCTGTAAACAACTCAGATGAAGTTGTCCATTTGAAATTAGTTGACCATCTGCTAAAGACAAATTTCTTACCCTAAAGAGGTTATGAACACATTGGTCCCTTTGACTACAAAAGAGAGAATCTTCCCTCTGTCACAATATGAGAGGGTTTGGGAAGGAAGAGAAAAAGGAGAGACACACACACAGATAAAGAAGGAGAGACACAGAAAGAGAGGAGAAAGAGAGAGAAACAGAGACCAAGACAGAGAGTCAGAGACAGAGAGATCAAGAAAAAAATCAACAGCTGGGCTATTCTGTGTATCTCTGTTTTTATCTTTTTAGCAAAATGTCACTAAATTCAAGGTTCATTAAAGTCTTCCTATATACTTGAAATTTAAGAAAACCACAAAGGACCAAGTTGTTTCAGTTGATGTAGTGCATTTACACAAAATAGAGATCGATGAAAATTTGTATTTCAAAGTAAAATTACGATATTTGTATTTATTTGTATTCAAAATATATTTGCATAGATAGGAGAATTTATAATAAATTTATTTTTAAATTATTGTGTCAATTAATTGATGCAATTGACAAATATGATCCTTCCAATGTTAAAATGTACAAAGATGCTTCATTTGTTCCTCATAACAAACCTGTGAGATAGGAACTGATATTATTATCCCCATTTTACCAATGAAAAAAGTAAGATCCAGAGAGCAGAAATGCCTTGCCCATGATCACAAACCTGGAAAGAGTTAGAGATTAGATTCATACCCAGGTTTTTGTAACCCCAAGCACATCATATCACTCTAGCAAATCCATCACAACAAAACCCCCATTGCTAAAATTCTTCTAATACAACTGGGAGAGACACTCTCTTTTAGGGCCTTTATGACCTCAACTGCAAAAGGAGATTGGATTAAATAGTCTTGGAAATGCCTTTTAACTCTATTAACCTACAAATCGTGCATATTTCTGGCACATTTGCCAACTCCATCAAATATCTACCAGAGGTAATCAGGTGGTATTGGAGACTGAGCACTGGATTCAGGGCAAGAATAAATTGGAGTTCAAGTCTTGTCTTAGATGCCATGTATTAGATTCTGGCCAAATCTCTTTGCTTCTGTCAATCTGTCTTCTCATTGGTAAAATGATAATCATAATATCCACCTCACAGGAGTACTGTCTGGATCAAATGAGATAATGTGTGTAAACCTGAAAGCTAGAGATAAATGCTAGCCATCGTTAAGATTATGAATAAGAAGAGCTATGGGGCTAAAATTTTCCCATGGTTATTTACTCTAAATAGGTTACAGATAGAAAGAAAGATCCCACATAAACCCAAATATTTGTAAGAGTATCTTTATGGTAGTGAGGAAAAAATGAATACTCATTAATTGGGAAATGGCTGAACAAATTGTCACATGTGACCAATAATGGATTGAAAATAAATATGAGATTCAAAGAAACTCAGAAAGACTTGTGAAAACTAGTGCACTATGAAGGAAACAGAACATGAAGAACAATATTCAGAATGAGTCCATTAATATAAAGAAAAATTACACTTAAAGGAAGTTAAAAATCTCAGTAAGGGCATGACTCCTCTGGAATAATGAAACATATCTTCCCATCTCTTAGCAGAGAGATGCTGCACTATGGGAGAGAGAGAGACAGAGAGACAGACACAGAGACACAAAGACAGAGAGACAGGAAGAGACAGAGACAGAGACTTCTAAATTTTCTAAAAACATTTTAAATTAATTAAAAAAAAGATTTTCTAAAATAAAAAGATTTCTAAAAAATAACACTCAAAGGCTTGCGGCACAGTGGGGCTCCCTAGCTGAATTAGGCCTAATTAAGCAGGCTCCACCTCCCCAGAGCTAGAAGTCCGAGGATGGACCAGCATTCCCAGGTGCACACTGAGCTCTTCAGGTTGTTCTCTGTTATCTCACTTTACCAAAGTTCTTTCTGCTTTCACCCAAAAAGGTGGGAATCTGAGCTCCCCTCCAATATAGACATTCCTAGGGGGAGGATATTATTTTACTGTTCCTTATGTGACCTCTCTGTAGCATTTCTCTAAATATCACATTAATATTTAAGAGTCCTGGGCTCGGGCCTATAGGCAGTGTTATTCATAGTTAATGTTTACCCACAGAGAAACCCCCTACTTTGCTCAAACAGATTATTCAAAGTTGTCCTGAAGGTAGTAGAAGTGAATTTGTCTCCTCCAATGAGAGAATGTGAACCCAAGAGTTTGGCTTCCTCTGACAGCTGGCACTGCCCTTTCCTATTGGTCAGAGGCCCTCTGCTCTGCTGAAGGGCTGCATTAATTACCGTCGGAACTGTGGCTTCCTGTGCCTCTCTCAGAGCCAAGAGGCAGAGAGGAGAAAAAGTGTGTTTGTTAGGGACCTGCCAGGTGGAAGTAATGGCAGTCCTTGCACCTTAAAAGTCAAGGATGGATAACTTGACTGAATGTAAGGCAGAGAGAGAAATGTGAATACCCATATTAGGGAGAAATTTTTTATTTTCTCCTTCAGGCAAAACAGGAACATATAACATTATGAGAAAACAGCAAGCAAAAGAATAGATTTTAAAATGTCTCCATTACCCACTGGATCAAAAAGTTTTATCTAGGGGCAGCTAGATGGCTCAGTGGGTGGAGCACCAGGCCTCAAGTCAGGAGGACCTGAGTTCAAATCTAGTCTCAGACACAACACTTCCTAGCTGTGTGACCCTGGGCAAGTCACTTAACCCCAGCCTCAGGGAAAAACTGAAAGAAAAAAGCAGCTTTTCCTGCCCAACTGAACAAAGGAACAAACTGCAAAGGGGCATCGAGGAGCATCCATGAATGTCCTTTAAGATTTTCCGCCAAAGCTCCCAGGTGCCTCCACACATCCTCGTGGAAGTTGGTTGGAACTACCGAGTTGGAAAGGTTTTGATTCAAGCCAGCGATGTCAGACACAAACACTGACCTGTCCCATTGGGAATGTCACCTCTGGGTGACATCCTTGCTACATCCCTATTTTAGAATGGGCAACTCTGTGATAATTAGCTTGCAACTCAGTCTCCACATCCTCATCTTTAAAATTAGAATAATAACAGTGACCCCTAAGTTTGTTATAAATGGGAAACTAGATAATTTGTGCAAAACACTTGCAAGCTTTAAAGCACACTATATGCTAATTACAGTGATGATTAACGTTTGAGGTTATGGGACTGATATCCAAGAGTTCTAAACCCATAAACCGCCCAAAGACATTTGCTCTTTAATTCCCACTTTTCTCACATCTGGGAAAAGGATCATGGCAATCACTGATTAGATAAAATATTGAGAAGAATAGTAAGAGGTCATAAGAGGAACACAGACAATTTGTTACTGCCTGGTTAAAAAAATTAAATCAAAAACATTGTTAGAAGTTCAGTTTCTTACACAATCTCCTTTCATGTTCTTTTCTATATGAAAATGTTTGAGGTTATTGGTGATTAAGTTCACAATTAAAAATGTAGAGGTTATAAAAAGCAGTAATATATAAAACATATGACCTTGACCCTGCCAGGGATAACGGCAATACTATTTTTTCAATAGTATTTTATTTTTCTAATTACATGTAAAGCTAGTATTTAACATTCCTTTTTTGAAAGATTTTGAGTTCCAATTTTTTTCTCCTCATTCCCTTACCTTCTCCCTTTTCAAGATAGCAAACAATCTGATACAGGTAAAAATGTTCAATTATTTTAAATATATTGCCATATTTGTCAAGTTGTAAAAGAAAAATCAAAGCAAAAGGGAAAAATCATGAGAAAGAAAAAGCAAACAACAAAAAAGGTGAAAATAATATGCTTCAATCCATTTTAGTCTCCATAATTCTCTCTCTGCTTACAAATGTCATTTTCTATCTTACATCTGTTGGAATTATCTTGGATCACTGCATTACTGAGAAGAGCTAAATTGATCATCACATAATCTTGCTGTTACTGTAAACAATATCCTCCTGCTTCTACTCATTTCATTCAACATCAGTTCATGTAAGTCTTTCCAAGCTTTTCTGAAATCAAACTGTTGACCGTTTCTTATAGAACAATAATATTCCATTACATTCATATACCAGAATTTATTCAGCTCTTCCCCAATTGATAGGAATCCACTTAATTTCTAATTCCTTGCCATCACAGAGAACAGCAATACTATTTTTTGGTGTCTTTAACTTTATTATTATTATTATTATAGCTTTTTATTTACAAGATATGTGCATGGGTAGCACTGCTGTCAGCACTGACAATTGCAAAACCTTTTGTTCCAATTTTTCCCCTCCTGTCCTCCAGGAAAGAAACAGATTTAAAGAGAATATGAGAGAAAGAGACATTGAGAAAGAATATGTGAGACAGAGAGAGAGACAGAGCAAGGAACCACTCTAAGTTTGCCACATCACCAAAATACCAAGTTCTTTTAATGTTAATTTACCACATGACCAGAAGCAGGGAGTTTTTCACTTCCAAGTCACCCAAATGCTGAACTGTATACATTGGTCAACCAAAACCTTGTATAATCCATACTGAAGAATCTCTACCTTCATCCAAAGCTCAGCTCATGTGTTATTTCCTGCAGCAAGCCTTTGTTGATTTTCCTGGTCGTTAGTGCAATAGAAAATGTATTAAGCTGAGAATCAGTAGACTTGGGCTCCAGGACTTCTTTTCCTGTTAATTGAATTGACCCTGGATAAACCACTTAACTTTTATGAATCTCATCTCTCTTCTCCATTATTTTCTTCTTTCTCTAGCTGATCTGGTAGTTAGATGGGAGAATAATAGATCATTTTACCCAGGCTCAATGGTAGAACACTCAGACATTGTACTTCCAAAGCTTTGATGAATTCTGTCTAGCTTAGCTTGGCCCACTTCCCACTGTAGGCAACAGTTGGACAGAGTGGGCCCAAAAGGGGCAAACAAGAAAATCATCCAGTCCAATTCAATCCATTAAGCATTTATCAGGCCTCTGGCTTTGGTTTGGTCTGGTTTTTGCCAGGCAGGGTGATGGACGCTGGGATACCGGAGACGGAGAAGGGAAGAGGCCATTCACCATCAGGGCGATGAATAAAGGTGGGCTGCAGGAGATGCTACAAGAGCTGAGCTCTGAAGGAAGCGAGATTCTGGGATCTGGGTCATACAGAGCATGTGCAGCTTCCCTGCCCGTTTCCCACTGACCACATGCATGACTCAGCTTTGGGTGCCTGACAGCTTCTGGCCATGGGAGAGAGCAACATTAAAAGAATTTCGGTATGATGTGGCAAACTCCCAGAGCTCTCTGCTCCTCCTCCGCTCCCTTCCTCCCTCCTTCCCCTACTCCAGAGTCAGAATACAGCCCAAGTTAAAAGAGACAGCTTCCAGCTATGTCTCCTGCTTCAGCTCTCCCATATGGCAATTAGTCCATTCTCTCTAACCGGGCAGGCAGGGGGCTTTCTCCCAGGGAGGGGGCGCACACTTTACCCCGACGTTTCCTCTGTTCCATGAAGAGCGTGGACTCGTCAGCCAAAAACTGTGAGAAACCCCAGCTCGTTGGAGGCCAGACTCTCCCACAGATGAATCTGGTCACAAGAATGGTCCAGAACAGAGAGGTCCCTCTGGGAGATCTTGGATCTAGCATCCCTCCCTCCCTGGGAGAATTCCGGGACCTGGACTGGGTAGAGAGCTCATTCTAAGGATGGAAAGCAGCTCAGGTGAAGGGAGATGAATGCAGAATTCAGGAAGCACCAAATTTGCCAGATATGAAGGGAAGTCATATGGAATAGAGCCAATTTTTGAAGGTCTTTAAATGCCAGCATTTATATTGTTTCCTAGAGGTAAGGGGCCCACTGAAGCTTCTAGATCAGGGGAATGACAAGATCGAATGAGCTTTAAGAACCTATTTTGTCAGTTATGTGGAAGATGAAATGGAGAAAGGGAAAAAAAAAAAACTGGAAGCCAGGAGACCAATTAGGAGGAAATTGGCAATAGTCCCAGTGAGAGATGATAAAGGTCTGAACTAGAATGGCAGCCACACGTGTAGAGGGGTCCTAATGAATCTGAGGTATTTGGAGATAAAATAAACTAAGTTAGGCAACAGATTGTCTTTGGGGGTGGAGAGGAGGGAGAAGGGAGAGTGGAGGTTATTAACCAACCTGGATTACTGAAAGATATTGGTGACTTTGAGAGAAATAGAAGTTTTGGAAGGGGAGGACGGTATTTAGGGGACAGATTTCTCATTTGATTCCATGATATTTTATGTGATTGTTACAAACTTCTAATCTGACACCATGATATTTTACGTCATGATTACGAGCTTTGGAGGGGGAGATATTTAGGGGACAGATTTCTCATTTGATTCCATATTTTATGTGATTGTTACAAACTTCTAGGGCCCAGCTCGGGTCCTTTTTTGAGATACCCGGAGAGTATTTTACAATACTGGGGGGATACCAGGGGAACGATCTGGGCAGTTTGACAGCAGCCCATTTTTGTTTTGCCCACCAGTGCCATAGAAGGGCTCAGGCCGTGGAAGTCGCTTCCTTCAGGTATTTACCTTTGTTGAGGAAGTTGGCTGCAAAACCAGCAGTGGTGCCCTTCATCCCCTCTCCCTTGCAAGCGCTCTATCCACCACCTGCTTGCCACCAGCTCGATTGCCAAGTGTTTTCGCCCCCATCCTTCATCCTTCCTTCCCGTGTCGCCACTCTGCCAACTTGCCAAGGCTGGATTGGCTGGGGAAATGGGTTCGGTGCCACGTGAACAAACCCCAGCTGCTCCAGTGCCCACGTCTGGTTTGACAGGGTGTTCCATGACGCACCTGCTGCCGTCAGAGTAGCTCCCGTGTAAATAAATGGGTGAAATCCTGCCCAAACCTGGTCTTGACAAAGAGCAGCTTAAAAAACTAAAGATGTTTACACATGACCTGCTATCTAGAAGCTGAGCAAAACCACTTTCTTTGAGCTCCGGGGCAGATAATGAGCCCCTCTCCTTCTGTCTCCTTTCCCCCCACTCCCCCACTCTGTCTCCTTTTCGCACCCATGTCCCCGTGGGGATGGAGGAGGGGAGACAGGGAGACAAAGGCAGAGCTCTCAGCTGGCCGGAACGGTCCTGATTAGGGTGCCACTGTTTTTTTTAGGGCAACTCTGAAGGTCCTCGCCCAACTTCTTGGCAGCCGGTCAAAGAATTGAACACAGCTCACTTTGTAAACACGAATGCACAAAGTCCATCTAAAAATAGCAAACTCCAGTCTTTGAACCGGGTGAGCATTAATTGTTGTATTGCACCCCACAGATTACAGAGCAAGTGACTCAATGGTGCTCTTCTTACAGGCTTCCTCTGATTGGGTTAAATAATGCAAACCCATTTACCCGAGCGCATGATTGTTCTGTTTATCTGTGCTCTGGGAGAGAAGTCACAGTTTATAACAGACAGATGTGTGATTTCTATTTTCTGACAATCAAAGAAAAATTTTGTCAGTGAGATAAAGAGTATAAGGCATTTAAGATTAGAGGCATTCATGCTGGAGAATGTTGATGTGATACTGCCGGTAATACATTTCCTGCTGCCGTACAGAATTTTGGTTCGGATTAGGAATAAGGAATGACCCTGCTGGGACTCAGTTTCCCCATCTGAAGAATATTTTGTGGGAATAGATGATCTCTGTTCTTCCAACTCTAAGTGGTTGATCTGATGAGTCATTGGTCACCTGAGGGGTTTTTATTTCTGGGACATTTTCTTCAGACCACTTGGGTAACATCCTCTACATCCCTGGGAGTGTTTCATTTAAGACCAGCTATAGTGGGCCCCCTTTTCTTTCAGTTGAGCTGTGCTGGAGATAGAGATGTGAGGAATGTGTCCCCTCTAACAGATACTAGGGGCAAAAGCCGGAGAATCTAAACTAAAAATGAATTCCTGCATCAGGTGTAACAGAAAGGAAATAAATAAGAATGGATCATTATTAAATTATTGTTTATCCATTATTAAAATAATGGATAAATAATAAAGGAAATAAAATAAATAATAAGGCTGCTTTATTCTGGAGTAAAAGGAAAATTTTGAGGATCCCCAGGAGTCTTGAATTCTAGTTCTGATTTCCTAGGAACATAATTGGAAGGAAGATCAAAGGTCCCTTTGTCCAAGTCCCTTACTTTGCCAGTGCGGAGGTAAAGCTCAGCAGGATTAAGCCACTTGCCTATGGTTGCACAGGTAAAGATTTGGGCCCATTTCTTCTATTCCAAATTCACCATTCTTTCTACTTGCATAATTGTTGTCTTAGAGGCCTGTGTTTCAGTCAAGAAGACCTCAATTGAAATCTCGCTTTGGACCTTTACTAGGTATATAAAACACTGGACAAATGACCGAACCTCAGCTTCTTCATCTGTAAAATGAGAATAAATAATACTATTTATCATCAACCACAGGGTTGATGGTTGGATCAAATGAGATGAAATGTGCAGAGTGTTTTGAAAACCTGAATGTGGTATAAAATTGTGTTTAACATAAGTATTAGTATTATTGTGCTTTTCCCCACATTTGGCAAGTGCCTTCCTTATCATACTACCTCAGTCCTTAAAAATAGCTATGGGATTTGGCAAGGGAGGGAGAGTTTCCCAAAAGCAACCATACAGGGCAGTAACACATATAGAGCAATAAACCTTTATCACCTCCCATAGCTGCACAAAGGCAAGTTGAAGGCCTCAAACAAAACACTCTTGTGGGGTAGGAATGGGCAGAAATGGGAACAAAGAGGGAAGACTGCAACCAGATTTCTGGAACACTGCTCATCAGTCACAGTGAGAGGAAGGGGGAGGGTCACTAGCTGTGTGACTCAGCAGGCTGAGCTCTCCAGAGAGCCTTCTGCGGGATATTCTGAGGGATGCCCACCCAGAATCATCCTCCGAGCTCCCTACACAGCTGCCCAGGGATCCTCCAGAGAGGGGGCACATTCTCAAGTCAGGTAAATCCGGTTGGCTCCTAGCTCTAACAGCTCCGTCCAGGGCCTGGCTGGCTCCAATAGGGTGCAGAAAATCTAGGATACAGAAGTTTGGGAGAAAGGGCAGGAAGTAGGAGCATGCTTCATAGTCAGAGCAGATGCCAAGAGCATAAATAAAACTCTGTAAAATAGCACTAAAAGTCCTCCACAACAAAGCCTTTGTGTAATAATTGTATTATTGTGATTATAACTGTAATTATAAAATTGTAAAAAGCTAATAATTGTATTACAATAATTATAATTATAAAATTGCAATAATACAATAAATAATAAATTACACTTAAATTTTTTCAAAGTTATTTTAGAAATGGTATCTTATTTGAATCTTACAACAATAGTAGCTACTATTATCCCTGTTTTAAAGAAGAGGAAAGTGAGGTAAAATGAGGCTAATTGATCTCACATAAGTATCTAAGGTTGGACTAATAAGTATCTAAGGTTGGACTTAAAGGTGATGCAGAACTCAAATCCAACCTTGGACACGTACTAGCTGTGTGACCCTAAACAAGTCACTCGAACCTGTTTATCTGTTTCCTTCTCTGTCAAATGATCTAGGAAAATAAATGGCAAAGCACTCCAGGATCTTTGCCAAGAAAACCCTGATTGGAGTCATGAAGGGTTGGACAAGACTGAAGAACATGTGAAAGAATCCAGCCATTCTGGAGAGCAATCTGGAACTATGCCCAAAAAGCTATCAAACTGTGCATACCCTTTGACCCAGCATTGCTGCTATTGGGATTATATCCCAAAGAAATACTAAAGAGTGGAAAGAGACATATATGTGCCAAAATGTTTGTGGCAGCCCTTTCCATAGTGGCTAGAAACTGGAAGATGAATGGATGTCCATCAGTTGGAGAATGGTTGGGTAAATTGTGGTATATGAAGGTTATGGAATATTATTGCTCTGTAAGAAATGACCAGCAGGAGGAATACAGAGAGGCCTGGAGAGACTTACATCAACTGATGCTGAGTGAAATGAGCAGAACCAGAAGCTCACTGTACACTTCAACAACAATACTGTATGAGGATGTATTCTGATGGAAGTGGAAATCTTCAACATAAAGAAGATCCAACTCACTTCCAGTTGATCAATGATGGACAGAAACAACTACACCCAGAGAAGGAACACTGGGAAGTGAATGTAAACTGTTAGCACTACTGTCTACCTACCCAGGTTACTTATACCTTCGGAATCTAATAGTTAATGTGCAATAAGAAAATGGGATTTACACACATATATTGTATCTAGGTTATATTGTAACACATGTAAAGTGTATGGGATTGCCTGTCATCAAGGGGAGGGAGGGAATAATTTGGAAAAATGAATACAAGGGATAATGTTACAAAAAATTATCCATGCATATGTACTGTCAAAAAAATTTTTTTATAATTATAAAATTAAAAAAAAAAAAAAGACTGAAGAACGACTTCCTGATTCCGAGTCCAGGGTTCTGTCCATGGCAGAGCCTGGCTTCCATGACTTCTCTTTGCACATTCTAGGTACCAGCCAAACTGCTGGTTGGATTCTTGTGCTGTGCCCCACTTCTGTGCTGTCACTAGGGCTATTGTTCTCTGTGCCTGGAATACATCCACATCTCCACATCTCTCTACCTGTTAGCTTCCTTCAAAGCTCTAGTCTGGTATCACTTCCTTTGTGAAAACTTCCCTGATCTTCCTACAAACTCCCCCTTTAAAATTATTTTTTTTTCAATTCACAAACATTTATTTTATTTTATTGCCTTACCTTTCCTCCTCTTCTCCCCAGTTGAACAACAATACAGAGGAAAATTCTTATAAAAATATGCATAATCAAGGAAAGTCAGTCTCCTCTCTGGGCTTCTCCAAAAATTTGTGTTTCTTTCTGCACTCTAAGCCCTTCCCTTCAACTTTCTGTCTAGAAGTGGCATTGTATTTTATCTTCAATCCTTTGGAATCATGGTTTATCATTGCATTGATTGGAGTTCTGAAGTCTTTCCAAATTGTTTTTCATTATCATGAAATAATAGTATAATAGATTGAGTGGAAGACCTGCAGTCAAATTTAGCCTCAGATGGGTGATCCTAAACCAGTCATTTAATCTGTTTGTCTAAACATCTTCATCTATAAAATGGGCATAATCATAGCAGTTACCTCCTAGGGTGGTTGTGAAGATTGAATGAGATGATTTGCAAAGAGCTTCATACTGTACCTGGCCCATAGTAAGTGCTATGTAAGAATTTGCTATTATTATTAATATTGGTAAAAAATCATATTATTTCATAAATATGATAAGTGACATTATATAAATATGATAATGTGTTATACATTAAACAAATATAATTAGGTGCCACTCACTTCACATATAGATGTCTTCCCAATTTCCTCTGAGACTTCATTTCATCATTTCTGAGTTTACAAGAATATTCCATTATATTCATGTGTTGTTATAATTTGCCCATTTCCCATAGTTTCCAATTTTTCACTACTATGAAAAGCAACCTTTCTCATCTTACTTATTTTGTAGTCATTGGTCCGGATTTCTCCTTTAACTTAACTACATTCCACCTCCACTGAATCACGGGTTCAGACTTGGAAGTGAAAACAAATGCCATCTAATCCAATCCTACCTGAACAAGGATCATCTCCACAACAACCTCCACTAGTGTTACTCCAAGATTGAATTAAATACCCAGTAAAATGGTTCACTACCTCCCAAGTCAACCCAGTTTACTCTGGATAATTACCATTGTTGACAACTATTTTGTTACATCAAGCCTAAATTTGTCTCTCTAAATTCTACCCATTTCTTCCTTTTTCAGGACTCTGAGGGCAACCAGAAAAAGTCAAATTCCTCTTTCAAGTGACAGTCCTTTAAATATTTAAACACACTTACCCTATCTCTCTTTTCCTCTTCTCCACTAAACCTTACACACTTTTCCTGTCTCCCTCTTCCTTTTCTCCATTAAACCTTATGCCCCTTGAGGATAAGGACTGCTTCATATTTGTATTCCTATTATCTATCACAGTGCCTTTCACATAGTAAGTACTTTAAATATTTGTTGAATTGGGCCTGTCTTAGGATTTTACAAAAGCCAACATTTCAGTCACCCTAGATTTTCCTCAATCACATTTTTTTTCCTTAAGGAAAAAGATCATAATTTGTCTACATATAGTGAATTTTTACACACATCCACAAGGGTCTTGGAGAGCACCAACCCTTTCAGACTCATGTAAGAAATTTAGACTGAAATTTTAAATGTGTGACAAGCACATGTGGATTTAACCGAATAGACTTTTCTTTGTGTGCACGCTCAGGAGTGAGTAATATGGGTTCTGACACAGGCTGATACGGTTATGTATATGTGAAGGACCAGAGCATTTTTAAAATTCACCATTACAGCTGAATAATTTGCATACTCTAGTTTAGAAAGCCAGGTGAAACAGTCGTGCAAAGAGAAAAAGTTAGGCAATAACAGATAATCTATAGGAGCATGTTCTATTTGCATGGATACTCAATTTTTGAGATTCCCTTTCCATAGATTCAATTCAAGCATTTATTAAACACCTATTATGTGTAAGGCAGAGTCAAGAATTTCAAAGAAATATATGAGGGAGAAAATATGATGGGCCAATCAACTGATGTGAAGGAGGAATAGCTGATGAGCAGCCCACATCATTCATTGCTAGACTTGCAATTCAAAGAGCAAAAGAGAAAGGTTCCTCCCTGTTGGATATATTTTCTATGTTGAACCTGTATGACAATATAGACAACAGTTGTACAGGATGAATACCTATGGGTGAGCTATAATCTACACCAATAGAGGGCATATATAGATTGGTGCATTCATAGATCTATTTGATTATGTAACTGTTTACAAGACACAAGGGCAGGTGACGATGAATAAAATAGTCCTTGTCCTTGTAGCATCATAAAATCATGACTGTAGGGTAACTATCACAACTATTCTCATTTGAGGCTGCTATGCAGTTTTATTATAAGTCCCCTCAGACCAAAGATGTATGAAACTATCATTCTATTATTATTGTAAAGTTATATAGTGAACAGAGCAATAGGTTCAATGTCAGAAAGACAAGATACAAAACCCACTGTCACTATTTAAACCATAAGTTTATTCCTCATTTATAATCTGAAACTTAGGTTTCCTTGGTTGTAAAGTAGGGACAAAATTATGCCATTAATATCCACTTCCCAGGGTTATGTCAAGACAGGGCTTTGTAAACTTTACATATAACTTATTAGGTCTAGTTATACCAATAGGGGAGAATCTTTGCCTCAGTTTCCTCATTTATAAAATAAGGCAATTAATGTCTGTATTATCTGTCTAATAGAGTTGCATGAAGCTCAACTGAGGTAATACAAACTTCAGAGCACTATGTAAATACAAATTATTATATATAGATAATCCGTTCTATCACCATTCTTTTATTATACTCAAATATTAAGAGACTTCATTTGGGAAAGAATTTTGGAAAATTGAACTGATTCAGAAAACATGATTTGATAGATAACCTTATATGTATTTGATGTACAATGACATCATTATTGTCCTTGGGGAGCTTCCATTCAAAAAGGGATGGAATATACAAACATAGTCAAGAAAGAAGCATTCTATCTCAATTCCAGTCACATGGATTTACTGAGGGCTAATTATGATCAGTATTTTGTTTGATAGTGCAGGGAAATATGTATATGCAACACTGTCCTTTTTGTCAAAAAGCTTAGAATCTTGTTAAGGAGACAAAGCTTACTCATATGAAAAAAAAATTGTGAGCAATAAAGTAATATTGAACCATGGAACCATAGTTTAAGAGCTAAAGAGGACCTTAGAGACCCAACTCCTCACTCTGTGTCTTTCCCAATATCTAATCTGTTGCCAAATCCTGTCAGTTTTACCTTCCTAACATCTCTCTTACAAGTAATTTTCCTAAAGCATAGCTGTGACCATATAGACCTGCTCCCCTTATTCAATACCTCCAGGTACAAATATGAAATCTTAACTTTATCATTCATAACCTGGTCCCTTTCTGCCTTGACAGCCTTTTTATACCTTACTCCCATTTAGTACTTTCTTTGCCATTATTCAAACAAGAAGCTCATTGCCCAGCTGTGCACTTCTATTGCTTGACTTTCCCATTGCCTGACTGGCAGTCTCACACTGGTGGAATACTCTCCATCTTCTTCTCTGACTTTCTTTAAGCCTCAGCTAAAGTCCCACCTTCTGCAAAAAGCCATGTCCAGACCCCCCTTAGTGCACATTACCTCCAATTGATCCAATTATTTCTACATAGTCATTTCCATATTGTGTCCTAAGGCCCCACAGCTAGCAAGTAGCAGAACCAAGATTCAAACCCACTTCCTCCAATGCCCAAGCCTCTTTTCTCTGCTCCAGGTTGATGAGATCAATTTTTTCTCACTGGTGGGGATTTCACAGAGGTAGTTGGGTCATGTTCTGAAACCGTATGCAATCAGTGCATCAGTTAACGGAGACAGAATCTTTTGGAGATCTCCATAAGTAGCAAGTCTCTTGTTTGGACTTTGCAAGAGAATCTTTTCACCATTGACATATATACATATATATATATATATATATATATATATATATATATATATATATATATATATATATGTCTTATACTTATATCAATTCATGTCAATAATCAAGAGATTATTAAGTAAAATTATCATGATACAGGGGATAGAGCACTGGGTCTAGAATGAGAAAGATCCCTTATTTGCAAAATGGGGAAATTATGTGAGGATCAAATGAGTTATTACTTGTAAAAATGCTTAACACAGTGCCTGGAAACTATGATGATGATGATGATGATGATGATGATGATGATGAAGATAATGATGAATCAACTCTTGCTTTCAAGAAAAGGACCTGTATTTGTCTAACAAATCAAAAAATTTTTAAAAAATCATTTGATTTATCTTTCAGTTAGCTATATGATTATAAAGATCTAGTGTCTTAAAGAAAATCAAGTGTGAATTTTTTGTCTTCATCAAGGATATACTTAATGAGAACATATGCCATTCTCGTATACAATATTAATAGTATTCATATAAGATTTTAAGATTGACAATGCACTTTCTGTAATATTTTTCTCTTTTCTTCCTCACAAGGGCCTTTCAAAATGGAAGCTATTAACTCCATTTTACAGGTGGCAAAAGTGAGATCTAGAAAAGTTAATTGACTTGCCCAGCATATCATAGATACAAAGTATCTAAGAAAGGATTTCTCAGACAGTTCTTCTTGAATCTAAATCATCATTCTATCCATAATGCAAAATTGCCTTTCCCTATAATTCCTATCATAGAAATATAAGTTCAGTATGAGTCAAGAGAATAGTAGAGGAAGAAAAAAAAAAGCTAGTGCAAACTTTTACTGCATTAAAAGAAGCCATTTTTTCTTCTTTATAACTTTTGATTTTGTTGATGTAAGGAATACTTGGTAAGGAAATCCCCTCTATCAAAGCAGATCAGCAATTTTTTTTGGATACTTCTAGTCTTAGAGTTGCCTGAGGGCACTGAGAAATTAAATGACTTCTAAAGGAAATGATAGTTCTACTGTTCTGCCCTGATCAAAACATATGTGGTCTGCTGAGTTCAGTTCTGATTTCCACATCGTAGGAATGCTGATAAACTGAAGAACATCCAGATAAGGGTAACCACAATGGTGAAGTCCATCCCAAATCACAATCAACTGAAGGAATAAAGAAGCTTATCAGTGGAGAAAAGAAGTCTTACAAGTCATTGAAAGGTGTTGTTGATTAATTAATCAGTATATATTTATTAAGTACTTACTATGTGCCAGGCACTCTGCTAAGTGCTAGACACAACAAGACAAAAGTCAGGCCCTGCATCCAAGGAGCTTGCAATGTAATAAGAGAGACAACATGCAAAGCAAATACGTATTTTTACATACATACAATGTAATAGGAGAGACCGTATGCAAAACAAATATATATTTTTAGTGTCCATACAGAATAGATAGGAAATAATAGAGGGACAGCACAGGAATTAAGAAGCTGGAAAAAGCATCCTGTAAGGCAGGATTTTATTTGGGACTTAAAGGAAGCCAGGGATGTTAATGGTCAGAATAGAGGAGGCAAAGTGCTCCAGACTTGGGGAACAGGCAGAGAAAATACCCAGAGTGTCTTATTGTTTGGTGGAATAACAGAGGCCAGTGTCATTCATTAGTCTGAAAGTGCATGTTGAAGACTAAGATGTAAGAAGACTGAAAAGGTTGAGATGGGCTAGATTATCTAGGACTTTGAATGACAAACAGAATATTTTGTACTTGACTCTAGAGGCAATAAGGAGGCACTAGACTTTATTGAGTAGAAGAAATGACATGATAAGACCTGCACTTTAGAAAAATCACTTTCGTGAATGAAAGATGGATTAGAGTGGGGAGAGGCTTGAAGCCAGCAGATCCACCAGAAGACTATTTCAATAATCCTTGTGCTAGAATGGTAGCAGTGTCAAAGGAGGGAAAGTAGCATCTTGGAAAGACATTGCAAAGGAGGAATTCACAGACTTTGTGAATACCTTGGATATGGAGGATGAAAGATAGTGAGAAATCTGGAATCACCTTTAGATTTCAAGCCTAAGGGACTGGGAGGATGATATAGCCCTATACAGTAATAAAGAAGATAAAAGGGGGCGGGTTTAGGAAGAAAGATAATAAGTTGTCTTGGACCTATTGAATTTAAGATATTTACCAAATAGCAAGTTTGAGGTGTATTCAAGACTCAGCAGGATAGATAGATTTGAAAATCATCAGCATAGAGATGGCAACTAAATCCATGAGAACTGATGATGGGATCAATGAGGTAAGATAAATGGAAAAGAGAAGGTCCAGACAAAATCCCTAAAGTCACCTATGGCTAAAGGGTGTGATCTGGATGAGGATCCAACAAAGGAGACAGAGAGGGAGTAGACAGGTGAGTGAGAGGAAAACCATGAGAATAGTATCCCAAAAACCCACAGAGAAGAGAGTATTAAGGAGAAGAGTGATAAATAGTGTTAAAACTTATAGACTGGTCAAGGAGAATAATGACAGAAAAAGTCATAGGATTTGGCAACTGATAACTGGTGACTTTGGAGGGAGCGGTCTAGGTGGGATGTAAAGAGTTAAGAAGAGAATGTGAGGAGAGAAAGTGGACACAGTATTGTATAGAGTCATTTAAAGGAGTTAAACTACAAAGAACAGAAGAAATATAGGACAATAGTCAGCAGGAATGGGAGGATCAAGCGAGGGTTTTTTCAGTATAAGAGAGACATGGGCATGTTTGCAGGCAGTAGGAAATGAGACCATAGGGAGGAAGAGATTGATAAATGAAAGGATGGTGTGAGCAAAGGGTAAATCTGCTGGAGGAGATGGGATGGAATGGAATCACTCGAACAAGTAGAAAGATTAGGAAGTAAGGAATAAGGTCATGTCATGAGATAAATGTATTTGACCTGTTCTATTTGGCCCAGAGGGCAATACTAGAAATGTAACTCAGATTTGAAGTCTGGCTGTTTGCATAAGATTTTTTCCACTGGAAAGAATGCTCTGTACCTATGTGAGAGATGGAATGGACCTGAGTTGGGAGAAGGGAGATCCCTTCTGGTTTCTGGCTTTGAACCTTTGGTTACAAAAATAATAGGTGGAAGCTACAAAAGGGCAATTTTATAGAATGAAAACTTTCTATTATTTAGAACTGTACAAAAGGGAAATAGTCTTCCTCAGGAGGAGTGAATTCCTTTTCTCTCTGAAGGACAGATGACCATTTGTTGAGTGTGCTGTAGTTTAATGTTTTTCTTGGGCATGAGTTGTTTAGATGGCATTGAAAACCTTTTCAATGATGAAATTCTCAGGTTCTAGGAAAAAAGCAGGCAAATGGGATGGTAGTTGGTATATGTTCTCAATCATTCACCCTCATAGCTCTCATTTTTGAAAATGAATTTTATCAATGCTTTTTATTTTATATTACAATCATTTCCAGATGTAACTCCTATCCCTTCCTTTCTTTTTAAATTTTAAAAGTATCATTATGGTTTTGCCCAATTTCTTGGAATAAATAAAATATAATCAAGTTCCCAAATGTATGGTAGAGATGTAGCAGTTATGACAGACAGGCAGAAGGGAAAGATTCTAGGCTGACTGGGAGCTGAAGGGGGAAGATTCCATGAAAAAAGGTAAATTAAGCAGGGACTAGCAAGACCAGGAATAAAACTTGACAAAACCATAATATTTCAAGGAAGAGTAGCAGAAAGATTGAAAGCAACAGTTATCGAGGGAAATGATGATCTGTTTTAAAACTAAGGTACAATGCAAAGGATAAGACACTATAGAATATTTAATGACATTATTGAAAATCTAGAATTTATCTGTACTCAATAAGGGAGATTTTACTGCTCACTTGTGGCCTCTTGATAAGTTCAACCTTTATCTTCTGAAGATAAATTCCAATATTATAATTATAGTTATGAGTTATTTGATATTTATAACACCCTAGAGTTACCTTCCTGCCTGCCACATTATTTTTCTACTATTGAAATACAATGGATACAGATGATATACACTGGATACTGGAAACATTTATATTAATAGTAGAGACATAGAGATGTGATTTAGTCAACTAGAACTTGTCAGTCAAGCAATTCTCATTATCTGTGAAACCATAGTCCTGTAATGGAGTAGATTCCAATTGGTGGAGAAACATGACAGGGTCAGACGCCAGTCTCAAACCTGAGCCGTTATGGAGAGAGGGGAAGGAAGATAACTCATCCCCAAGCCTTGAAGCAGACGTTTTATATTTTACTGTGGACATTACATGAAAATGCCATATTTTTAGACAAATGTTTAACATTAGAGTGGAAGGACCTTTCATTTAATAGATAAGAAAATGGAGGACTATAAACATATGGTAAGCTGGTGAAAGTTTAACAATTAACTCACTAAAAAAAAAAAAAGAAAGAAAAGTGCTCAACACATTATTAGGTTTAATCTGCATTATTAATATTTTCTCCTTTACTTTCTGAAACCTAAATAAATTTATAAAATAATAAATCAGACCCTGGTTTTTAGTGTTGTGGATTTCTGAAGCATTAACCCTTAACACTGATAATTTAACAATTGGCTCTTTCTAGCCACAAAGATCTGGTACTCTTTTACCTATAGAGATTAGTTTTTTTTGTCTAAAGTCATATAGATAGTACTTGATATGAACTAGGCCCTTTTAACTCCAAATCCATCCCTGTTTTAAGGCATTGGAGTCAAGCACAGTTTAAGTCACTGGTAATAAAGAAATTATTTCAGTGTGAATTTGACCATCTGTAAGTAAGTGAATTGAACAAATGAACAAATGATCAAAGGATCGAACAATGAATGAAAGAAAAAACACTTATTGAGTATAAACTATGTGCAAAGCACTGTGTCCTAAGAGCGAGGGATATAAATAGAGACGTTTCTACTCTCAAGGAACTCACAATCTAATGGAGGAGAAAGTCCATATAAATGGTTTTAATTATAATTCAGATGCAAAGGTTCCATGGTCCATAGGTTTCAGCTGATGGTAACGTATCTTATCTAAGTAAACTTGAGAATTTATGTTCCTTTTATCACAAAATAGCAAGGTACATTTGAAAAAGAAAAAAAAGTGACAGATTATGAAAGTCTAAACTGGGAGAGATCTTAAAGATTATCTAATCTAATACCTTCATTTTATGGATGGAGAAATTATAGTTCAGAGAAGGTAGATGACATTGAAATCACCCAGCTGGTGTATTTTCTTTTCCTGAATCCTGATGAAATGTGAGAAGTAGAGGAGGAACAAAGCTCTCTGCTTTGATGTTCTCACATTCTGGCCCAGTCTGGCTATATCTGGAATATTGTGCTCAGTTCTAAACACAACGGCTTAGGAAGGGCACTAACAAGCTAGAATATGTTCAGAGGAAGTAAGCAGGATGATGAGGAATTAGAGATGATACCTGATGGGGATGGTTGTAGAACTGGAGATATTTAGCCTAGAGAAGAGAATACTTAAAGGAAAATGATTCAGAATTTACTTAACCAGAATTTATTAAATGCCTCTCCTACATCAGGCACTATAGTCAGTGCTAAAAATACAAAGAGAAAATCAAGGTCATCTTTGCTCTCCCTATACTAAGAAAATACAATATATTCACAGACAAAGAAGTATAGGTTTATACACACAACACACACATATATATGTGTATATATGTGTGTACATGGATAAATATATATATATATACATATATATGTGTATATATATATATGAAGGGAGGGGTGATTAAGGAAACATCAGATCAATTTGCTGAATTTTTCAACCAACTTAATGAGATTTTTGCACATGAATTTTTGTTTGAAGGGTACTTCTTATGGACATGTGAACTGGTACCTCATTGAGAGTTTTAATGAACTCTGATTTCCAAATGGTTTCCAGCTTCCAATAAAGCTGCCTTTAAGATGATTGGTGATTGAAAATCAGGAGAGAAGATCTTGGACTTTGTACAAAAAGGCTTTGTCTCTTTTTTTCCATATTTTTCTTTCTCTTGGATTTCCAAACTGCTGTACAGCAAGAGGGAAAAGGAGTTTCCAAGAAGGAAAAGAAGTTTCACCTCCTCTAATCCTTATAAGCAGTAATGATGATTTATGGGGAAAGAATGGTAATCGTCCTGACAGAAATAGGAAAATTAGGAGGAGAGGTGGGTTGAGGGTGAAAAATAATGAATTATGTCTGAACATCCATGATTAAGATCTCCATGATTCATCTAGGTGGACGTGTCTTGGAGACTGTTAAAAATGTGGTCCAGAACTCAGGAGAAAGATGAAGATTGGTTTTGTAGATCTGGGAATCATCTCCTTAGATGTAATTTTTAATCCATGGAAGCTTCATTACTGAGAGATTGTAAAGAGATAAAGAGAGGGCCCAAGTTCTAATGTATCTTCGTGTATAGAAGCAGGTTATAGTCTCTCTGTCTCTCTCTCTAAGGAGGAGGATGCTATGCTCCCCTACCTAGCTTTTTACTCCCTTCTCAGTACAAAATAGTTAATAGCACTGTAATTCTTGAGGTTAGAGGTAACTGAAGATGCACAAGCCCGAATAGGTCACAAGTCCTAGGCTGTGGTATCCTGGATAAAACATGAAGGGTTTTTATAGAGCTGTGGACTCTTTAAGCATTTCACACCATTTCAGTCTGCCCTGAAGAGCAAACACCTCCAGAAAGCCATCCTGTTTGTCGATGCTCCACGTTTTGGATCTGTTTGACAAACACAGCACCTTTGTTTACAACCATGGAAACATATGTTGCTTGCGCCTAATGTCATACCGTATGGGAGGAAATAAGACGCCTTCTCCGTGTGCCATCACTGGCTTTGCTTCCATCCCTTTAAGCAGGAAAAATATTCCATGGGACTGTGATCGACTCACCATGTCTTCAGGAAGAGTATTTACTCTCACAGTGGTGATCAGCTGCAAAAAGACACAGCATTTTACGGCCTTCCGTGGCAGCAAGGAGAGGAACTATACATCTGCTTTACAACTGTAGCATTTCCTTGCTAGGGCCCAAGATTTGCTGTGGGCTCCAACAGCTAAGAAGCCTTCACTCCCTCTGTCTGATGGCTGCCGTTTGCATTGGAAATGTGAGCAGAGTTTGGGGGCAGGATGGGATTGTCTCAGTCAAACAGATGTCAGCTCCCCCAATAAACCTACCAGGCAGCTCCGTCTTACAATTGGCAAAGAAGTGAAGGGGTTCCCTTCCCGTTAGGGCTTTTATCTCTTTGGTTAATAGAAGATGATACTTAAAAGAGACAATTCTCAGGCCATAAATTCAGGCTGCCCATAAAACAAGTGGAGAAGGAGGGAAATTACCACGTAGAAAGTTTCCTTTGTTTACTATGTTTAATTGGAATTCCATACATGAATGAAGCTGAGAGAAGGTTCACTCCCAGAGGAGCTGGGGAGGGGTTGGGGGGGGGGGGAAGAGAAGGAGCTTTCTCTTTCAGTATCCTTTTTAATGTGAAAATTAGTGAGAGTCTTTCCCAACCAAGAAGGACTTATGACTCCAAGTTACTCAGTGGGGGCTCGGTAAATATTAATTAATAAGCAAGATGATGTTCAAGGACTATATCTCTCCTCAAACATAGCATCTAAACAGTCACATCAAAGCTATCCTGCCTGCTAACTCTGGAAGAGCTGGCTATCTGGCTACCCAGGACATGTTTCTTTCTACGTTCTCATATGTATCCTGTATCCTTCCACCTCAAGTCTAGGACAGAGCCAGGAGAGAGTGACTGGGACTTTGCTCCAAAATGTCAAAGAGTTGCTCGCTTTTTCAGCGTAGATACAAGAGAGCTTAATGAAGGCAAACTACATCTAAAGTCAGAGCACCTGGATTTGCATTTTAGCTTTACCACTCCCAACTGTGGGAACTTGGGCAAAAGGGGGACATTCCTTGGGCTTCATCAGTAAAATGAAAAAGTTGGACTGGATGATTTACAATAGCTCTTCCAATTCTAAATCAGTATTGGTCCAGTTAACATAAATCAGTTAAAATAAGAAACTACTAGATGGCTGGCTGGGGTGAGTTCCTACCCTCAGTCCCACCTTACTCATATCCCAAAAGTCAACTTCCCTATCAAAAATTACGTCCGGTAATTCTTCAAGGGGTTTCTATTGTTATTCCCCTCAATAAAGAACAACTTTCTTGATTCTAGGCCAGAATGAAGTTTGTAGAACTTGCCCCAAGGACAAAAATGCTTCCCATCCTCTCGGTTTTCCTTCATAGGTATCTCTACAAAGCAAACCCTATGGCTTTCTAAAGTCAGGTGATACTGAGAGCAAGTGAATAGAATGAGGTTAAATAGTTTATTGGCAAGAAAAGAGAATGAATCCATATAATTCCCACTTAGCCCACTTAAAGTCTCACTATACTTCCTCAGGAAATTCTCTTTGCTGGCAGGTATATAAAAAGTCATTGAGGTTGGAGAAATGTGTCAGGACTACAACACGGATCATGGTAGAAACTGGGTCAGTAGGTGAAGGCTGGGAGTGGATGTCAATATCCTGAGCTGATAGCATCCCGGTCCTCTTCCTCCTCCTATGCCCCTTATCACCATGGCTACCACTAAAAGTGATGTGCATAATGCTCGGGCACTGACCTGACCAACTGCCTTAGGTCTCTGAGCAGCAGGTTACACATTTTTCCTTCAGGAAAGAATTGTGTGTTGAGTGGAATCTCCTTTATTTAAAAAAAAAAAAAGCCTTTAGAAGGATAACTCCTTCAAACTCAAAAAGGAGTCTGATTTTGATTCTGACATACCCTGTCCAAAATAGGGCTAACAAAGCCAATGATTAGAAAAATATCTGAAGCAGGGAAGAGCAATGTGCATCTGGGGTTGAGGAAGCAGCCTTTGAATTGAGAAGAAAATAAAAGCAAAATAAAAACCCAGACTAGGCTAACAACAGGCTTTCTAAGATCAAAGGCTTGGGAAGAGTACTAATACCAAACTCAACACCAGGAGAGTTTTTACAAGATCATTTTAAATATTCAAATGAATCCATGATCCCATTAATTTGCATGTTCCTTCCACTCATACAAATTGCAACCCATTCATGCCAGTCTATCTTGTGCCAGCCATTCCCATGTCCTCCCACCAGTTCTTCACAAGGGATCTGCCCAACATTTTAAAGGACTTCCTTATTTTATCCTGATAGTCTGGTATAGTGCCTGAACCTTAGCAGTCATTTGATAAATGCTCTTGGATTGATACAGTATGTCATATCAAATAATTAATAGATTCTGCAAATAATTAATAGATTCTAGTGGCTACCTTATATTTCTCACCCTCACCATGCAATCAGCCCCTTTCAATTCTAAATCAATATTGATCCAGTTAACATAAATTAGTAAAAATAAGAAACTATCCTTATTCTCTTTTTACAGATAAGGAAACCAAATTCAGTGGGTTTAAGTGACTTACCCAGTGCCTCCAAGTGAGATCAGGGAACAGATTTGAACCAACCCTTCTCAAAGTTAATTCTAGAGCTTGACCCACTATGATGTCTCTCTTCATTCTTCCTAGGACTTATCAGAAGTCACAGGCATTGTTCTAACAGCTACGGAAAGACCAATGGGGAGAAGTGAGAAAACCTGGTAACATTTGCTCCTTTTTTGTTTTTTTCTTACTGTTTATATCCTTCATCCACTGAAGCACTTGCTGAGCAAAACTTCTGAATAAAGATTGAACTTGGGCCAATTTCTCTAACCAGGTAATTTGCTGGTGCAGAATGCTAAGTGACCTAAAGAAAGGCCTCCAATGTAGATAGAACTTCGGTGAAGGATTTACAGGAGGACAAGAGTTGAAAAAAATGAAAAGAAATGGATAGATTGCATTCTGGCCTGGTGAAGGAAGCACCTGCATTGATGAGATCAAGAATTTCTCTAATGAAGTATGAATGCATACAAGATGTTCCAAAAGTTTTAGTGCAGCTTTAAGCTATTAAAGCTCATATGTGTGTGAATATTTGTGAGTATTCATTCCATCTAGCTTTTGACTAATGGATTTTTATTAAAAATAAAATATTAAAATAATAAAACAAAATATTAAAAATAAAACGTGAGGACTAGGCCTATTTGGCATTTAACAGTGAAATAGCAATGGTTTTTGTAAATGTTGTTGTTCCTCCTTTGTTTTCAAAAATGATCAATGACACATGAGGGTGATATCTGGACTTATGCATGAATTGGACTGAAGTGAGACAGAGTTATACAAAGTCATCAATCTCTTTCAGAGTCATCAAGGTCCAGTGGCAAGACAAAAATCAAGATAATTGGTGATGGCCTGGGATGTAGTGGATGACCTTGGTGTTTTCAATGTCTGACCAAGCTGGAAATTTTCCACAGTGCCTTCCTTCATCAGCCACCTTCTTAGCTGTTGGAACAAACTGTTCTCATCTGTCCATTCTACAAAAGAAAAGTCTTCGTGTGTTTGGGGTAGACATCTCCCTAATGCACCAAATGGCTTGGAGCCTATCATTTACCCTCAACCATCTGCTGAAAAAGGTTTACAGGGTGTCGCCTTTGCACATGTCCAATTTCTTGCAGAGATGGGTAACAGGAAGACCCCAAAGGTGGATAAGAAGCACTAAAAAGGATTTGTCAATACCTCATACAGAGGTACTGCTCCTCCCTAAATATCACATATACTTTAGTGAATATCAGTATCCTGAATAATTTCAGATTGATATGGCATTTTTTTTACCATTATTGATAAAAAGTACTAATCTGCTTTCTGCCTACTTTCAGATCTAGCATCAAGTTAATGCTACTTCAATAATTTCTCTTTTCTGCTACAAAAGCAAAATAAGAAATGAGGAAGAAAGAGAAAGATATTTTGAAATGTCTTTCTGTTTATGTTGGATCATATAATTCTATTATTTTGTGCTAGCTTGTCATTTCATCTAACTCCCTCATTTTTATAGAGGAGGAAATTGAGGCCCTGAGAGAGAAGTTAAGAATGAGAATCTTGCTCCATAGCTAAGAGGGATGGCTAATATTTATATAGTGCTTATTGAAGCAATCACGTAATAAAGATTAAGTTATAATGATCATCATCTGCCTCAGAACTACTATCAACATGATGAGTAAAGTCAAAGATCTTCAGGTACGTCTAGAAGACAGGACAGTATTGTCCACAAGAAAATAAGGTGCCTTTTGATGTTTGATTAGCAACTTAGTGCTGAAGGATCACAAGTCAGCCAGATGTCAAGCTGACATAACCAATTAGGAGATTTGTCACTTTTTCCAAAGAGATTATAAAAACTTTCCAATATGAGTAAAGCCTGATGACCAATATCTACTCTTCTTGATTTTTGTGGGGGGAAAGGATACAACCAAAAGCAACTCTAAGAATTATGAAGACCTGGACAAGAAAGAAGGGCAGAGATAATTAAACTCTTACTGTTTGAAGGTTGTGACTTCAGAAATTTAAAAAAAAAGATAAGAAAAGAAAATAACTGGTTAGGAAAATGGTGCTAGAGAATGGAATTAGTGTTTCTAGACAAGATCTAAAGAGAAAAGGAAAGCATTTATTAGGGTTAAAGAAGAATATATTTAACTATATTTTTGCAATTGATCATATTCTTTAAAGTGAAATGCAATTGAAAGAAGTATACCTTCTATATGATCCATAAATATTACTCTCCCTCTCACCTTCCCTCCCCAAAATGGTAAAACAAAAGACATATTAACTGCCTTTATTTATTTCACATGTTCAGGACTATTGAACTCTATCCCCAATGTACAGAAGGAACTGGTTGGTGAGACAGCTGATCTCTGAAAAGTATGAGAACTAGGAGAAATATAGCAGAAACAGACATGTAGAATGCTGTCTCAATTTCAAAAAGACAACATGGAGTTTTCAAATTACAATCTAGGGAACTTGACTTTGATTCCCAGCAAAATTCCAGAAAAATTATTATTTGCCTTTATCTCTATATCTCTATTCCCACTGCCATCAATCTGGCTGAGGGCCATACTAACTAATGCTGACCAAAAAGAAAAAAAATCTTTGTTACTCTCTTCTCTCTGAACCATCCTTCTTGCCCATGGCTAGAATAAACTTTATTATGCAGAGAAACTCAAGTTTGTAGCAAAAGTTTGACTAAGTTTTTTGCACTATCCTTCTGGATACTATGAAGAGATATGAGCAAGATGATAGTACAGTTAGGCAGATTAAGAAGTGGTTTAATGACCCAGCTGAAAGAATAGTGATTAATAGTGTGTGTTCAACCTTTAGTCTTTCTTTCTCTGGGAGTATTGTTCATTTGAACAAGGTTGATAACTTTGGGTTATTTTTTACTCCTTCCTTCCCTTTTACCTCTAATCAGTTACCAGAACCTATTGCTTCTATTCCCATAATATTTTTCACATCTGACCTTTCTCTCTATTTTCACTAGCACTTTCCTAAGTCAGATCTTCACTACTTCCTGCAATATCTTTCTCACAGATTTTTCACATGCCCACTTCCCTCCCTCCCATCCATTCTTCAGTTATTATTCAGCTATTTTAAGTTGTGTTGGACTCTTAAGTTGTGTTTGACCATCTTCCTCCCATTGCATAATAATGTTCCTTGTATGCAGATCTGACTGTGTCATTCCTCTGCTAAAAAGTCTTCAATGACTTCTTGTTCCCACTTGAGACTCTGCACAAACTGCCCCCCCTTTCCTTTTCCAATTTTATTTCATATTCGTCCTCTTAATAAACTCCATCCTCCATCCAAATGAGATGATGTTCTGTCTGTCTGTCCTCTGTCATTTCCCCTCCAAAACAAGCACCCAAACCAAAAATGGGCCTCGGTTCTCACACCTTACTGGAATGCCCTTCTTCCCTGTATATGCCTTCTGACATTTTACCCATCCTTTAAAGCCCTACTCAAATGTCACTTCCCCCAGAAAGCCTCGACCCGCCTCCTCCATTGAAGATAATTTTCAATTTAGACTTCAACTAGCACTTTGCTTTATAAATTTCTGTCTTAAGTACCACGGGCCTTTCAGTGGACCACAAGTTCAGGAAGAGAGTCAACAGTGAGGTCTGGCATGTAAACAAGGTAAGGTGATCCTAAGGCCTTGTAAATAGAAGCAGGATATGCAGAATACTCTATTCTGGTCAGGTCACATCTAGAGCAGGGCTACTTAAATTTGTTCCCACTCTTGACCTCCTTTCCACCAAGAAATTTTTACTCAACCCCAGGTATATATGTATATAAAACCGGTGTACAAATTAAACATTTACAAACATTATATATCATCATTTCATGACCTCTCCATTTAGTTAATGACTCCACATGGGGTCTTGACTCACAGTTTAAGTAGATTTGACCTAGAGCTTGCGTTTGGCCGAAGATAATTCCAATGAGTTCAGGGTCGGGGTATCAGAAAGGTAAGGGGACTCAAATTCACACTTTACAAGCATCAGTGATGAAGAGGCAGGTGTCCTGAAGGAGAGAAGCACTGGGGGAGCAGGATGGAGAGCCAATAGTTGTCTCAAAGTATTTAAAGGATCATTATGCAAAAGAGACACTGGATCTGTTTCACTTGACCCCAGAGGACAAAAACAGGTGCAACTGGTAGCAGTTACTGAGAAACACATTTAAGCTTCATGTGAACAAAATTCTTCCCAATGATTAGAGCTATTCAACAGGGAGCGAGGGAATGGAGAATGGGGATGCCTTGGGAAATAGTGAGTCTGCAGAGGGGATTTTGTTGGATTCAATCACCTATGAGATCCCTTCCATTCCAGATTCTGGGATTATAAAATTTTAATTCTTTAACAGAGCCCATAAAAATCACCTGAAAATGAGAGTTGCCTAGCTGCTTGGATGCAAAAAGGGCTGTGTACAGGGGTTTCTCGAGCTCTGGAGTTGAAATGTCCTTGAAGTCCCCTCTCCTCAGGAGTGAAGCTGTGAATGACATATGTTGGGATCCCCCCAGAAGCCAAGATGAGTCACATAAACACATGGTTCTTTTGGGGGAGGTTTGATGATGCTCCTAATTATCTTCGCTGTAGGGTAGTGATGAGAGTTTGCTTCCCTTATTGATTAGTCCCATTGAGTGACTGAATCTTTATTTTAGTCTGGCAAATAACCACCTGTCCAGGACAAGTCACAACTTAGGAGAAGGAAATAGGAAAAATGATGTATATTTTTACATTTGAGTATCTTTATATTTCCTATGGAACAAATCAATTTTTAAAAATGGATTTATGTCAAGCTAGTAAATATTAAGGCTAAATTAGCCGTATAGGTTTGGTTCCAGAATCCATGATTTCATTGATAAAGTTATACTCCCACCGATCCCTCTTTATCTTTATCTCTATTGATGGGTCTCTCTAGTTTTAGCAAGTTTAATTCTCACACAATAAACTCACAGTTTAATGCTTTTTTAAAAAAAAAAAAACATTATATAATCTCTCTGCTAAAAAGCTATTAGAAATAATTCAGAATTTTAGCAAAGTTGTAGGATACAAAATAAATCCACATAAATCCTCAGCATGTTTATACATTACCAACACAATCCAACAGCAAGAGATACAAAGAGAAATTCCATTCAAAATAACAGGTCGATAGTATAAAATATTTGGGAATATATCTACCAAAGGAGAGTCAGGAATTATATGAGCAAAATTACAAAACACTTGCCACAAAAATAAAGTCAGATTTAAATAATTGGAAAGATATTCAGTGTTCTTGGATAGGCCGAGCGAATATAATCAAGATGACAATACTCCCCAAACTAATCTATTTATTTAGTGCTATACCAATCAGACTCCCAAGAAACTATTTCAATGACCTAGAAAAAATAACAACAAAATTCATATGGAAGAATAAAAGGTCGAGAATTTCAAGGGAAGTAATGAAAAAAAATTTAAATGAAGGTGGTCTAGCTATACCTGATCTAGAACTATATTATAAAGCAACAGTCACCAAAACCATTTGGTATTGGCTAAGAAATAGACTAATTGATCAGTGGAACAGATTAGGTACACAGGACAAAATAGGGTACAACTATAGCAATCTAGTGTTTGACAAACCCAAAGATCCCAAATTTTGGGATAAGAATTCATTATTTGACAAAAACTGCTGGGAAAACTGGAAATTAGTATGGCAGAAACTAGGCATGGACCCACATTTAACACCACATACTAAGATCAAAATGGGTCCAAGATTTAGGCATAAAGAACGAAATCATAAATCGGAGGAACATGGGATGGTTTACCTCTCAGACTTGTGGAGGAGGAAGGAGTTTGTGTCCAAGGGAGAACTAGAGACCATTATTGATCACAAAATAGAAAATTCTGATTACACCAAATTAAAAAGTTTCTGCACAAACAAAACTAATGCAAACAAGATTAGAAGGGAAGTAACAAATTGGGAAAAAATTTTTACAGTTAAAGGTTCTGATAAAGGCCTCATCTCCAAAATATACAGAGAATTGACTTTAATTTATAAGAAATCAAGCCATTCTCCAATTGATAAATGGTCAAAGGATATGAACAGACAATTTTCAGATGATGAAATTAAAACTATTTCCACTCACATGAAAGAGTGTTCCAAATCACTACTGATCAGAGAAATGCAAATTAATTCAACTCTGAGATACCACTACACACCTGTCAGATTGGCTAAGATGACAGGAACAAATAACGATGAATGTTGGAGGGGCTGTGGGAAAACTGGAACACTGATACATTGTTGGTGGAGTTGTGAAAGAATCCAACCATTCTGGAGAGCAATTTGGAACTATGCCCAAAAAGTTATCAAACTGTGCATACCCTTTGACCCAGCAGCTACTACTGGGATTATATCCCAAAGAAATACTAAAGAGCGGAAAGAGACCTGTGTGTGCCAAAATGTTTGTGGCGGCTCTTTTCATAGTGGCTAGAAACTGGAAGATGAATGGATGCCCATCAATTGGAGAATGGTTGGGTAAATTATGGTATATGAAGGTTATGGAATATTATTGTTCTGTAAGAAATGACCAATAGGAGGAATACAGAGAGGCCTGGAGAGACTTACATCAACTGATGCTGAGTGAAATGAGCAGAACCAGAAGATCACTGTACACTTCAACAACAATACTGTATGAGGATGTATTCTGATGGAAGTGGATATCTTCAACATAGAGAAGAGCTAATCCAATTCCAATTGATCAATGATGGACAGAATCAGCTACATCCAAAAGGAACACTGGGAAATGAGTGTAAACTGTGACCACTGTTTTGTTTTGTTTTGTTTTGTTTTGTTTTTCTTCCCAGATTATTTTTATCTTCTGAATACAATTCTTCCTTTGCAACAACAACAACAACAACAATTCGGTTCTGCACATATATATTGTACCTAGGATATACTATAAGATATTTAATACGTATGGGAATGCCTGCCATCTAGGGGAGGGCATGGAGGGAAGGAGGGAAAAATTTGGAACAGAAGGGAGTACAAGGGATGATGTTGTAAAAAAAAAAAAAAAATTACTTATGCATATGTACTGTCAAAGAAAATGTTATAATTATAAAAGTTAATTAAAAATTATATAATCTGCCAGAGTTTATAGTCTGGTGACTACAAACCATGGTGTGGAGAACCTATGGTCACCATCACGTGACAATGTATTTGGAGGACGGTCACCAGGAAGAGATCTCAGACTTGTTCTGATTGGCCCTTGCAAGGACAAAAGTAGGAGAAATTTTTTTTTTTTATTAACATTTATTTTCTCTTTCTCCCACCAAAGCAAAATTGATGCTCAAGACTTCTTAAGCTTTTTCTATTCTTGACCGTTTTTTACCCCAAAACTTTGTAGTCGACCCCGATATAGAGGTATACAAAATAAACATCTATTGATAAATCATAAATTTGTTTTAAAACAATTCTTTGGAATACACATCATTTTTTACCAATTATTAAAGGCAAAACAAATTTGCAGGCTAACGAGACTGATGGGTTTGTTTACTTTTAAAGAATAAAATCTTGGTGGAATAGTAGAAGCCGTGGAAGGTTGCTAGATCTTTCTGGACCTCCACACTCATTACGTATGAGATCACGACGCACAGTTGAAGAAGCTTGGGCCTGGAGCCCTGACTGGCCAGCCCGTGCTCGCCTAGTTCCTGTGAGTGAGTGTGCGCATGTGCATTCGCAGAGGCTGCTCTTTAAACCCGAGTCTTTTCCCTCTTGGACCAGTTTGCCATTGACCCAGACGAAGTACAGCGTTCCAGATAATTTCGGGTCACCGGGGATTAATTAGGAAGCGCGAGTCCCAGGTAATCAGTGTGCGCCCGCACGGTGCCAGTGGTGGTGGCGGTCACATGGCCACGCTCTCAGGCTGTGGCCCGGGTACACCCGGAAGAGCGGGGAGGAGAAACTGAAAGGAATGGAGGTGCTGTTTGCGCGGGAGGTCTTTGGGGCGCCCATGGGCGGGGCTCTGGCTGGGCCGTTGTCACCACTGACCGTACAGGCAGGTGCAGCGGAGCCTGAGTCTGGGCCGCAGAGGCCGTGCAGGCCCCGCTGTGGGGCTCGCCCTTTGTGGCACCTGTGGGACTAGGCCCCACAGGGGAGCATGGATGAGCGGACACCCTGAGGCCCCCAAGGCCCCGGATGTGCGCCTGACAGCCGCAGCCTCGTGGTTCTGGGGCTGCCGCATCGGGTCCTGCGGGGCCCACCGGCACCCCCATGATGCTGTTCCTCAAGGCCCCGGGCGCCCCTCTTGGCCGGATGGTGACCCTGCAGTTTCCTCCAGAGGAGCCTGAGGGCCCCTCTAGGGCTGGGTTTAAAGGAGGAGTGGGTGGCTGCTGAGGCCGTGGGGGGCTGGAAGAAACCATTGTGCGGCCCAGCCTCTCCTTGGGACCTCAAGCCCCTCGAAGGCGTCCCATTTGCTCCTGTCCCTCTGTCCTACAGCGTCTCCTCCCCTCCCCCCATTCATGGCCCTGGAGGGCCCAGAGCCTCTGGGGGAGAACAAGAAAAAAGAGAAGCCGGGAAAGCTCAAACGCTGCATCCAGTTGTCCCGCGGGTGAGGGTGGGGGAGAGGCAGCTGGGAAGATCCCAGCCTCCTGTAGTGGGCTGCCCATGACGTCTGCGGGGGACCTGGGCAACAAGGTAAACCACGAGGCCGGAGCCGAGCTTTCTGCACTTCCCCCCTTCTTAAGGTCAGGGTAATCTGGGGCAGACCCGTGGGCCACGGCTTTGTCAGTTTCCCGGAACCTGAGGACCACGTGTGCACCACGAGGGAAATGACGTGGCGGGAGGGCCCAGAGCGTGGATGTCGCTTGCAAGAAGCAGGAGACTAAACTTGGAACCCCATGAGCCCTCCCCCACCCCAATCTGAGTAAATGGCTGGCAAAAATGAAATCGGCCTTTCAAAGAGCTCCCAAGTGGGCGGGGGAAGAGGGCGGGAAGGGGTATGGACCCAGATAACCAATGCTAGAGAAATCCAAAGGCGCTTCTGCGGGACTCCTCAGCGCTGGGAGGAGCGAGTGGCGGCGGAGTTAGCGCTTAGGGAGTAGCAGATGAGAGGGCCTTTGGCTGGCTCTTGAGAAGCCGGTATTGGCGCAGGCCGGGAGGGAGGGCTAGTGCCGAGGTCGGGAGATGACGTCACGGGTCAGGGAAAGCCAGGGCGCCGCTTTTAATGGCTGTTGAGTAGGAACGAGTCTGGAGCCGGGGTTAGACTGTGTGGTGCCCAGGGACTTCATACATGCTTATTGAAGAAATGGCAGCCTTTTGTTATGGCTGGTTCTAGCTAGAAAAGTAGGGCGAGGGCAGCCGCAGAGCTTCTCTTCATCACGTGGTACAGAAAAAGGGACCGTGCCACCATTCATCCAGAGTTGGATGGGAGCTTAAAGGTCATCTGCATATTGTTCCAGATGAGGAAACTGAGTCCGGAAAAGCTTTCTCCCCAGGAAAGACGGTGGCAGAACTGGAACTTGAAGCCAAGGCTAGTTCTTCAAAGCCAGCAGTCCCTCCGCTGCGGGATAGAACTATATCTTTTAAAAGGATTTTGGGAAGTTGTTGTAACCTCTGGCAGCGCCTTGTTGAAGCACTTTCCTGCTTTCCAAGATGGCCGAAGGAAGCTGCCCTTTGGGGTTACACGTGCAGGGGTGGGAGCCACTTAAGGAGGGGGAAGGGCTCTCCTGGAGGCGCGGAGCCCTGAGTGACTCCACTGCCTGACAGCCAGGCAGAGCCGGGTTCCCATAGGCCACTGCCCAGTGGAGAGGGCCCCGGGTGTGGAGCAGGCAGGCCTGAGGAGGGACGTCATTCCCCACCCAGGCGGCCGTGGCTGCGCCCTGCACGTGGCCCGGTGCCCGGATGTTAGAGTTTGTGCGAATTACCCATCCCAAACCGCGCTGGCTCTTGGGGTGACCTTCAGGGCTTCCTGGGCACTTTCAAACAGGGCTCCGCAAAGAAGCGGCGCCGTCCCCACTCTCTGTTTAGAGGCTGGGAGGCGCAGCGAGTTGGCCAGCTTCGGGAGGCCTCGCTCATCTGCGCTGCGTCCAAGCGGAGCGTTCCAGTTTTACAAGGACTCCTTTGTTGTCGTGTTGATACACGGATTAATAACTGCTTGACCTTTTCCAGTGGGGAAGGAACAGTCTGTGCCTCGGCAGCGCACTATTGCAAGGGGCTGGAATGCGGAGGAGCCAAGCGGGAACCCCGGGGACAGATGGGTGAAACGTTCGGAGGCCGGGAGCGCGGGAGGGAAAAACAGGAAACAGGAGCCCCGGGAGGAGGAGTCCTGGCCCGCTGGGCAGCGCTGCCCACACTCCTGCGGTCAGAGCGGGAACAGGGCGCAGCCTCCAAACCTCGGGGCACAGAAGCACAGACTTTTAGCCCGGTGTTCTTTCCTCCCTCCGCTTCAGTCTCACGGGTTTGGTTTGGTTTTCTAACCAGCTGCCCAGGGGATCTCGAGCTGCTTGCCCTGGATACCGAAACCTCTAGTTCTGGGTCAGTCGTTCTCTGTCCTGGGGCCTTTTATCTCTGTCTCTGTCTCTGTCTGTCTCTAAATCTCTCTCCTTCCCTTCCTTCTCCTTTCTTCTTCCCCTTCCCCCTCTTGTCTCTGTGTCTGTCCCTGTCTCTCTGTCCTCTCTCTCTTTCTTTCTGTTTTTCTGTGTCTCTGAATCTCTCTCCCATCCCTTCATTCCTCCTTCCTTCCCCTCCCCCTCTGTCTCTGTGTCTGTCTCTGTCTCTCTGTCTCTGTCTCTGTCCCTCTCCTCCCCCTTTCTGTTTTTCTGTGTCTCTGAATCTCTCTCCCATCCCTTCATTCCTCCTTCCTTCCCCTCCCCCTCTGTCTCTGTGTCTGTCCCTGTCTCTCTGTCTCTCTCCTCCCCTTTCTGTTTTTCTGTGTCTCTGAATCTCTCTCCCATCCCTTCATTCCTCCTTCCTTCCCCTCCCCCTCTGTCTCTGTGTCTGTCTCTGTCTCTCTGTCTCTGTCTCTGTCCCTCTCCTCCCCCTTTCTGTTTTTCTGTGTCTCTGAATCTCTCTCCCATCCCTTCATTCCTCCTTCCTTCCCCTCCCCCTCTGTCTCTGTGTCTGTCCCTGTCTCTCTGTCTCTCTCCTCCCCCTTTCTGTTTTTCTGTGTCTCTGAATCTCTCTCCCTTCCCTTCCTTCCTCCTTTCTTCTTCCCCTTCCCCCTCTTGTCTCTGTGTCTGTCTCTGTCTCTCTGTCTCTGTCTCTGTCCCTCTCCTCCCCCTTTCTGTTTTTCTGTGTCTCTGAATCTCTCTCCCATCCCTTCATTCCTCCTTCCTTCCCCTCCCCCTCTGTCTCTGTGTCTGTCCCTGTCTCTCTGTCTCTGTCTCTGTCTCTCTCTTTCCCCTTTCTGTTTTTCTGTGTCTCTGAATCTCTCTCCCATCCCTTCATTCCTCCTTCCTTCCCCTCCCCCTCTGTCTCTGTGTCTGTCCCTGTCTCTCTGTCTCTGTCTCTGTCTCTCTCTTTCCCCTTTCTGTTTTTCTGTGTCTCTGAATCTCTCTCCCATCCCTTCATTCCTCCTTCCTTCCCCTCCCCCTCTGTCTCTGTGTCTGTCCCTGTCTCTCTGTCTCTGTCTCTGTCTCTCTCTTTCCCCTTTCTGTTTTTCTGTGTCTCTGAATCTCTCTCCCATCCCTTCATTCCTCCTTCCTTCCCCTCCCCCTCTGTCTCTGTCTCTCTCCTCCCCCTTTCTCTGTCTTTCTTTCTGTGTCTCTGAATCTCTCTCCCATCCCTTCATTCTTCCTTCCCCTCCCCCTCTGTCTCTGTGTCTTTGTCTCTCTGTCTCTGTCTCTATCTCTCTGTCTCTGTCTCTCTCCTCCCCCTTTCTCTGTCTTTCTTTCTGTGTCTCTGAATCTCTCTCCCATCCCTTCATTCCTCCTTCCTTCCCCTCCCCCTCTGTCTCTGTCTCTCTCCTCCCCCTTTCTCTGTCTTTCTTTCTGTGTCTCTGAATCTCTCTCCCATCCCTTCATTCTTCCTTCCCCTCCCCCTCTGTCTCTGTGTCTTTGTCTCTCTGTCTCTGTCTCTCTTGCTATATTCACCCTTGGGCACCTCAGCAGTTCTTGTGAGTTTATTTATCATGTCCCTGCAGAAGAACACCACATCTATCAATTCACCTCATCAACTGCCTGCTCATTGGACTTTTAAAACTGGTTTCTCCATAGGCATTTCAAACTCAACATGTCCAATAATGAATCCATTAGCCTTCACCCCAAATCTACCCCACTTCAAAACTTGGCTGCTTCTGGCAAGGGCACAACCATCCTCCCAGTCACCCAAGTTTGCATGTCTCTTGACGCTATCAGCTTCTTGTTCTTACCCTCCGTGTCCAATCTGGTGCCAGGCCTGGTCATTTCTAACTTCTCAACATCCCTCACGATGCGACCTTTACTCACACACAGCCTGCACCGGTCCAAGTCCTTATTGCCTTCTGCCTGGACTGCCGCAAAAGCCTCCTATCCAATCTCCCTGTCAGGAATCTTTACCCTGTTCCCATCCATGCTCTATCCAGCTCCCAAATCACTTTTAGCACACCTTGTCATCCTCCACTTCCACCCCCACCAGTAAACCTCAGTGGCTCCTTATTGCCTCTCAAGTCAAAGGCAGACTGCTCTATCTGCCCAAGTTCTTCCCAAGCAGGACCCCTTCCCCATGTCCAGTCTTCTTATCCATTAGTCAGTTCCATCAACTACTGCAGTCCAAGCATAGCTTACAAGCTATTCCACCTCCCATTTCAGAGACTTTACGCTGACGTGGAATGCACATCTTCCTCACCTTTTCCTCCTGAAGTCCCTGAATTCTTCAAGACTTAGCTCATGTCACCTCTACATAAAGCCCTTCCAGATTTCCTTAACTGCTAGTGCTCACCCTCCCCAAAATACAAGATTAATCTTTGTTTATTCTAGATATGCTTATATTTATACATGTTCTTTTCCTTGTTGAAAATGGAAGTTTCTTGAGAACAGCGGTTCTTTTCCGTGTTCAATTGTTGGCTCAGTGACTACATATAATAAGTAGTTAATAAATTCTTGTGATAGATTAATTTTGCAGTTCTAAGCCTCAGAAAAGTAAAACAATTTGCTCAAGGTCTCAAAGCTAGTTAGTGGAGATCACTAATTCAGGTCTTTACATGGCATACTGTGGTGCTTGGTTTGGTCTGAATAAGGAATGAGAAATAGCCACACCATCCTAAGTAGGATCCATTTCATGGTCTTCAAGTTCACAAGATGTTGTACTGTTTTAACAACTATGAGATTATAAAATTAGTGATTTAGATCTGAGAAGAAACTTGGAGGCCATCCAGTCCAACTCCTTCATTTTATAGATAGGGAGACTGAGTCCCAGAGCCCACAAATGATTTGGGTCAAAAAGTGGTAAATTGTGGAGCTCTGATTTGAACTCAAGCTCTGACTTCAGATCTGGTGTTTTTTCTTCCTATTTACCTTCTCATCTCCCTCCCCTTTTTAAGCTACTTTTCACTCTTTCTTATACTTTTTTTCTCATTCCTAGCCAAGAAATATTACTGACATAGTAGATAATTCTAGAGTAGGGCTTCTCAAACTTTTTCTAGTCATGACCCCTTGTTATCCAAGAAATTTTTATGCAACCCCCATCTTGAATCTGAGCTGTGTTTTGGGCAGTGTTCATGCATCTATGGTGCAAAGTGTGCATGTTTTGTGTTCAGAACAAGATTGCAATGGAATCAAATGAGGCAACATGGCCATCGCTGCCAGAAACACCTCCGATTCACTACACGTGATTTTAATTAACATTTTGGTTGTTGCATTCATAAATCTTTTACTATTGCCTAATTTTTCCATCATGATCCCATGTGGGGTTATGACCCAGAGTTTAAGAAGCTTTGTTAGATAGTAACCCCCCCAAAAGCTCTTTTAAAAAACTCTTAAGTGTTTGTGGGGGAAAAATAATGGAATTGGTATCATATAACCCCAGAGTTGTCACTGATAATTCTGGCACATAGAGTGGGCTAAACTAAGTGCAAGAAAATCACCTCAAAATAAACTAAATTCAGCTTGGAGAGAGACCTTGGAAAATGAGACTTCAGGGAGGTGGAGACCCAGGGAACTAATAATGGAACCACTCTTGGGGAGTCTCCATTTGGTAGAAGACAAGGATCAGGAAGGAGCTGAGCTCACCTTGGCCTTCATTAGTTTCTTATTTTAGCTAATGATTCTTGCTAACTAGATGCTAAGCTCAGTCTTCTTTAGTTGCTGAGGAAATGTCTGTCAGCACCCTCCAAATCTTGGCACCCAGGGCCAAAGTGCTAATCACCCCACCCTGGTTAAAGCATTATCTGTCTGCTAAACGCTAGCTGCGTGACCTCCGGGAAGGCCCCACTGTTTCACTCTAAATCCTCTGATTTTGTGACATGGTAGTTACTAAAATAATGCAAAATCCTTTAAGCCTGTGAAGAGAAACTGTCGTCTCTGGCGAGACCCAAATGGAAGGTGGGTCATATCTAGAGGAAGGCCTTCCCATTATCTCATTATTCCTGGGGGTGGTGGCCATGATATTACTGACCCTTGTTTTCCAGAAACAATAGTCCTGCCTCCCATTTGTACAATGTGTCTGATTGATAGGAGGCTGAGGAGTGCTGGGCTTTGATGCCCTGTGGCTCACAGGAAAGCTCAGATGAAAGAGAATTTGAAGATAACTCCACTTTTGGTGCAGAATAGCTCTCCTTTGGAAGGTGTGGGATCCTCCCTGGAAGCTGATTGTGATTGGTCTCTGAGGAGTGTTTCCACCTGAGCTCTCTGCTGCAGGAAGTCGTGGATGGGGCCTAGGAGACCCCTCTTCAACAGAGATCTAGAGTAGGTTGGGGCAGGTTCCAGGAGGCTCAGGAGCAGTTCCAGCATGCAGGGCTGGGGACATTCAGAGCTTGAGAAAAGACGGAATCCTGTGGGCTCCAGTTACACCTTTCAGTCTAGACCCCTTCCAGGGGCTAAGTTTCCTGGTCCTGGCAGTGCATCCCTTGTGCTCCATTTCCCATTCCCCATTCTCCATCAAAGCTCAACCACAACCATGTGTTAATGAATCCTAAAGATTTGAGGACTTTCTGTCCAACTTAAAGGAAAGTTCCTCAGTTTCCTCATCTGAAAGGAGAAGAGATTTGGATCAAAAACTTTTAAGCAACTATGTTAATGGCCAGTATTGCTGTAATCTGGCAGTCTAACCTGTTCTTACTGAGATTCTGAGACTTGGTCAGATGATGGAGAAAGGGAGGAGCTAGTATCTGAGCCTCATCCCTGGCCTGAGGGCTGTTTGCCCAGTGTCATACTTAACCTCTCCACTGGTACATTTACATTTTAACTTGGAATAAATCTTTTAGCCAAAGGAAAGTATCCCCAGTTGGCGGATTTCAAATATTAGCCAGTCAAATGGGGAAGACGACTTGAGGAAAAAGAGATTATCTCCTAAAATTAGGGTATTCTAGATCTCTTGAACCTACATGGATTGCCTGTCTCAGGAAAAGTCCAATCTGCTTTAGGGGCCTCTAACCCTACTTTGTGTGTGTTTGCAGGGGTAAAGAAAGTCAGGCCATCTGGGGAATCCCCTGCTGTTTGTCCTTCATTTTTTAAGAAAATCAGTGATGTCTTGCCTTGTATATGGATTAAAGTGAGGCAGAGTGATACAAAGAAGTCCCTTGGAAAGACAAAAGACAAGTGGCCATGGCCTGGGATGGTGGATGACCTTGGGGTCTGACCAAGCTCCAGGCATTTCAGGCCCACTTCTGCCGCCTTAGTGGCCACTGGAACAAATTGTTCTCTTCCTGGGCTTGGGGAAGACATCCCCCTAATTCCCTGGCAGGTTTGAGCCCCTGTGCCCAAGCAGAAATAAGGGGCCAGAGTGACAAAAGTGTGAAAGCTGTGGTCTGGCCGACTGGACAAATGGGAGTGGAGGACATGGGAGCTAAAGTTGATATAAGCAATATTCTAGAAAATAGCTCCTTCTAATGAGAGAATATAACACACAAAAGTGAGATGAAAAAGCTGGAAAAGACCTCCTAATCCACTGGCCTGTTACTCTGGAACTGAGACAAGGCAGGGACCACAAGACCCCTACAAGAAGCAGCTGGCCCAAGAACTGGGACAGAAACATGAAAGAAGAGGGCCCGTTTACATGAAATGTAGGAGAATTCTAAAATGAGTGACTAATGTCAAGGGAGGAAGACACAAGGCACATGCTTCCCACACAACACATGCCAGCACAGTTTTATTTGATCCTCACAGCAACTTTATGAGGAAGGATTTATTATTTATTATGCCTGTCTGACAGATGAGGAAACTGAGGCACAGAAAGATTAAGTGAATTATCTATGGTGATATAGTTAGGATTGGGGCATGCAATTCCATTCCTCCTTATTTTAACTTTCACTGTACCACTTCACCCCTCAAGATAAGGATAAGTTATGGAATAATGATAATAGCATTTATATAGTGCTTAAAATAAAGTTTTTAGAAAATTTAGGAGAAAAAAACCAAGATCCTCTCCGTTATAAATGATATCTCTCTCCCCTCAAAATTTTCAAAACATCTTGTTATACCTTTCCTAGGCATTTATTGTACTCTCATGGTTCTTATTTGTGTGTGGGGGGGGGGGGGGGGTTCAGTCTGACATACAGTAAGCTCCTTGAGGATCGGAACCGTGTCTTACATGCTCATTTCCATTGTCTCCCTCAGGGATAAGTACGCTATCTCACCAGGGTACATGTATGTTCAGTAAATGTAGAATTGGACTGAAGGGGATCTACTTATTCAATCAGGAGCCGGATCATCTGGCTTTGGGGTTAAAGCCCAGGATGCAGGTTGTAGTCTAGGCTGTGAAATTCTGTTCCAGATCCAAGCCCTCAGAATGAGGGAATTGATGAGCTGGGATAAAGCACAAGAAGTGCCAACCTTGCCACAATCAGGAGTAAACAAATGTTTAAATTCACTGGGCAGACACTCCAGTGACTGTTCCTAGTAAGCTGGCCCTCACTAAATGTTTTCAGTGGTGAGAATTGTGATGACAATAATTATGCTGTATCCAGGAAACAACAGTCAAGATGGACAGCAAGATGGTCTTCAACAGATGGAAGATTAAGAGGCCGAGTGTGCCCCTTGAAAACCAGATAAAAAGGGATGCTTTTCAGAAAGGGAAAGCTGAAGCCTCCAATTGCCAAACAAGATTATTGAGTGTGCCACTCTAGTATCTATTGAATGAAAGTGGTAGGAGGGGTGAAGTAATTGATGATAGTGTTTGGGGATAGGGAAATGGAAATAAAAGCATTATAGACTGAAAGAATCTTGCTGACTTCTTTAAAAAAAAAAAACCATGAAGTTACAAATTTGTTTTTTGTAGTTTAATTTGAATGGAGTACCTTTTTGCCTTCACTTTGAATCCTAATTTTTTGACTTGGCAAATAAATGATGTATTTGCATCCCAATTTATAACACAGTAAAAATCAAGGATTTTAGAGCTGGAAGGGACCCTAGAAGCCATCAGATTCATTCCTCTTATTTTATAGATAAGAAAACTGAAGCCCAGGTAAAAGAATCTCACCAGAGCCTTAGCTAGCATCCAGTTCCACTATGCCATTTGTATGATTCCCACCACTGATTTTCCCCTTGAATTACTAATGCTTTGGGCCCTCTGGTTATCCTCTAGTAATCAACTCCAGCCTCCTCAAAATGCTCCCATGCTGTCCTTTCCTCAAGGAAAGTTTTAGGCTTTCCCACATAGATTTTTTTTTTAGGTACTTAGATCTGGTAGCTGTTCTTTCCTTTCTAATGCAAGGTGAATGTGTACACAGTGATATTTCATTTATTTGGTGTTAGCCAAGAAGTGGAGTTTTCCACAGAAATAATTTTCCAAATAAATGTAGTTAATCTGTGAGCTAATATTTTTAAATTTTTGCCATCTTGAAAGAAATGTCTGTATTGTACATATTTCTGTCTTGTTAAACAATGTCATTTGATATTTTCTTGATGATCTATGGTCCTTAATATGAACAGCAACCATTGTATTGGGCTGAAATACAGTAATACCCTGAGGGTCTACGAAAGTTACTAAGAATGATGATAACTGGCAGTTATACACAACACCTTAAAGTTTGCAGTATTTTTCATACATTATTTCAATTGGGTCTCAAAATAGCTAAGTAAAGTAATAGGGTACGACCCATGTTTTACTGATAAGGAAACTGAAGGCCAGAAGTGCTTTATCCATAGCCACACAGTAAATATTAGGAGTGAAATTTCAATCTAGCTCTTCTTGACTTCAGTTCTAGCTCTCCCTCCACACGGCCTCTCTAAGTAGTAAGGATCAATTTTGCTTTTTTGTTGAATTCTCCTAAATGCTGTAATTTTTAGTACCAAATTTAATGGTTCTTTCTCTTTGCTTTCACATGAGGGATCTCATCATATAAGATAATATTTGTAAAAAGTGATTATGCATAATGCCTTACATATAGTAGGAAATCTATAAATGCTTATTCCCTTTTTTTTCTTCTTTCTACTGTCTTTTCTCAGCCAGTTAACTTCTAGGAGCTATTCTCATCCCTCAAGTTTCCTGATATATTGTCTAGAACTAAGTTATTTCATCTTTGAATCCTCAGCACCAATATAGTATCTTGGATATAGTAAGCATTTAAAAATGTAGGGAGGGAGGAAGGAGGGGGAAAGTATGGGACAGAAGGGAGAAAGAAAAGTTATAACTCAAGAAGAATTAGAGATTGTTGGGCAAAATTAAGTTTGGTAAACCAGATATTGATTTTTACAATAACTATTACTAAAGAACCTTCTTTGCCCTACTTTTAGTCTTTTTCCATTCCAATATATCCTGCATATTATTATTAGATTAATGTTCCTAGAATACTTCCTTCCTCCCCTGATCAAAAACCTACACCCTCCAAATCTATTCCAAATTACTTAGCCTGTTATTCAAGACACTCACTCCCATTACTTAGACCCAATGTATTTTTCCCAGCTTCATCTTCCACTACTCTCCTACTCACCCTGTACCAAAAAAAAAACAAAAACCCCAAACCTTCAACCAAACCAGTTTTCTATTTCCTATATACACCCATACGTTCGTTCTTTTCTCCCTGATTGCTCACAGTTTCCTCTGCCCAGAATATATTCTTGTCACCAACATATGCACTTACTGAAGTTCTACTCATCTTCAAGGTCAGCTACCTTCTTCTCCATGAATTCTTCTATAGTTGCTATCTAGGAATGGAAATTCAATTTGCAAGTAAAGAGGGAGTGAGAGGAAAAAGATCTTAGACAGCGAAATAGATCTGTTCAGAACATAGAAGTGGCTTCTTTGTAGTTCAGAGAAAAAGCATATAGGATTTAAGAGCAGAAAACCTAGATTCAAATTCTGACTTTTCCCTTTTATTATTTGTGTGACGTTGGGTAAGGCACTTAATTTTGGGGAGACACAATTTCTTGAAGTGAGGGACCTCTGTGATTTCTTTCAACCTAATAATTATATGATCCCACACCTTATTTCTAGAAGTTTTTTTTGAAGATGCAGGAGTTGAAATGGCTGATCAAATTGCTGATACAGAATACACATGGATATTCTTGCAGATGGCCAGGTAGAGGATCTGATAACATCACAGAGGGGAAATGAGACTCTTGAAAACACTGGTCATTGTAGCAAGCTAGGAATCTTGTTGCTTCTCACAACTAGCTAGAGATTACACCTCAAATGACCTTGCAAGGGGTCCAGAAAGAAAGCCTTGTCCTTGGGGGAAACCTTGATTTTCGGTGCCTCTAGGGGAGGCCTCCCCAATACCGTTGCCTGCCCCCCAGCAGGGACTCCTAAAGTCTCAGGACTCCTTTAGTGCGGCTCCTGAGGAAGCAGACAGCTGGCTGAGACCTTTGTCCAGAGATGGGCCACCGTCCGCCCCCTCTCTAGGACTCCTCGATGAGGCAATGATCCTCACTAGCTATGTCCCCCGTTTCTCGGGGCCTCGGTTTCCTCATTGATAGAATCAGAGTTGGTTCAGTGACTTCTCAGATCCCTTTCAGCTCTGAGTCTACACCAGGCCAGTAGAAGGGGGTTTCTGGGGCTCGGGTGCCTTCTGTGTCCCCTTCCCACTGACCTTTGCCTCCAGGCCATGTTCTTACACCCACAGGACCCCAGAGCGGAACCCACCGTTCTCTGCCATGGCCTCTGCCTGGTGGCTCCTCCTAGGGACTCCATTTAGGGGTACCCAGGCCGCTTAATTGTTCTCCAGGCTCCCAGTTCCTGTACCCCCTTTCCAGTTGCCTTTTGTCCTTGCTTTTTACAGGCTGTCTTCCTTGGTTAGGATGTGAGCTCCGGAAGGGAAGGGGCCTTCTGGGCCATTGGTATCCTCCCAGGTCATCCCAGTGTCTGGCACATGGCCAACACTTCATAAAGCCTCGGGCTGTCGCTACTTTTGCGTCCTCTCCAAAATCACGAGATAAATCCTCCATTAAAGCAGCAGAGCCTCGCCTGTGTCCAGAAGTGCCATTCTTTTTATTTTTCCATCAGGGATGAGTAAACTTTTCTCAGCAAATGCTTTTGTTGTCTTTAAGTCAATGTCTGCTTTCTTCCAAAGAGAATTCCATTGAACAAACCAAATGAACTGACTTGATGACAGTAGAGCTAAGATTCTAGAAGCTCATTCTGAGGCTGATGTGAGTGGAAAGGTGCTCGATTTGAACTGGAGTTAGAGGTTCTGGGTTCAAATCCCAGCTCTGCCTGTGTGATCAGGAACAAGTCACTTAAGGTCTGTGAGCCTAGCATGGGTGCGGTCAACCAGACCCAAGAATTAATCTGTGATCTTAAATCCCAAAAGAGATGTCATGGCAGAATGTGTGACCCTGGGCAAGTCACTTAACCCCATTTACCTCAGTATCCTCCATTCCAGTTTCTTTGCTAAGAAACCCCCATGAAGAGTCTGGTGTGACCAAAACACAACAAGACCTAGATCCATTTTTCCTCTGACATATGCTAATCTTGCATGTGATTATGGACAAGTAACCCTCTAAATCGTGGACTTTGTTAGGGCATGGAATTTCCACATTTCCACATAACTTATCTCTGCCAAAAAAAAAAAAAAAAATACCAAGAAAACCTGAAAATTTTCCTCCTCCCTTTAGGAAATGATGTATTGTTTAAAAGCTTATTTTTTAAACCTTCAATATTTTTCCAATATCCTATTTTTCCATATCAGTAAAGATGACATTATTTTAAAGTTGGTTTACATATATTGTCTTATTTGATCCTTACAACGTCTTTGAAGAGAAAAGTGAATCTCGGATTAGGGGCCTTCCCGCATCACCAGCCAGTGGGACTTGAACCCATGCCGCCAAGTTCAGAGCGCGGTCTACTCTGCCCTTGCCTGGATCTTCATCTCCCCCACTCCCAGCCATAGGATGCATGTGTTGGTAGAATTCAGACAGAATGAATGAAGCCTCATCCGTGACAAAGAAGCAACCTACTATGTTGCCAGATGGCTCGGTTTGCGTGTGCTAATCTCTTTTTGTTTGTTTTTAAGTGGGGAGAAGAGTTTGTGTGTGTTTCCCATGCTTTCCCTCTCCCCCAGTTGGGTCTGGCTGGCTCTGGAGCTTTGTTCCAGAACTTCGGTGACCCCGTTGGCTGGATTCTCGGCAGGGCCCGCTCGAGGCACCGCTGCTGACATGTGGCGGATCCGAGCTGAGTTACTCGTGTTGGGGTCCCTGTCGCAGCACTGTCCTTCAGACTGTCAGTACTGTCATTAGCGAATTTGGCTGACGAAGCTCCAGGCAGACGAGCCTTGTTTCCTCCTCCTCCATCCTATATTGGCTCGGTCTGTGCTCAAGCCTGATTTTCATCAAAGGCACACAGGGAGCAGACATGCTGAGGAAGAAGATGCTATTTTTACATAGTGACTTTTACAACCAAAACCACATGATAATACTACGTTGTTGGAACGATCTGAAGCATGCTGAGCTAGCTGAACAAACAAGACGCTTGGGTGGGTCAGAGCGAGAACTGGGAGAGTCAGAGCCGCAGTCATCGGGCTTAGGGCAGAAAGGGACCTGGGAGAGCTGGGCCAACCCTCCTTTTACGGTGAAGAAAGGGGAAAAAGCATTTGCCCAGGGTTACCCGTGGAGGTCAAGATGGTGCCTTGGTGAGACTTCTATCATGATAAAGCAGAAATGACACTAGTAAGAGCAGAAAGAGAGAGGTTCTAGCCATGTCCTGTGGTTACAAGTAGGGGAAATTATAACTCAGAATGGCCATAGCACGTGGAAGCACGGGTTCAAATTCTGCCTCCGACATCTGCTACTGAGTCACTATGCTTAAAATGAGTTTCTTGTTCTTTCCTTGAAAAGTGTTTTTGAGATATATATGTAAGCAAACTTTAAAGCACCTCTGCAGGCTACCGTATAACTTTAGGCAATTCACTTCTTGGGCTTCAATTTATTTTTCTTTACAATGATGGGGTTATAGAAGATGGTCTTAGTTCCAGTGGTCTTGTGAGGGAGAGACCCATCTGCACCCAGAGAGAGGACTGTGGGAAATGAGGGTGGACCACAAAATAGCATTTTCACCTTTTTTTGTTGTTTGTTTGCATTTTTTCTTTCTCATTTTTTCTTTTTTATCTGATATTTCTTTTTTATTAAAACTTTTTATTTTCAAAATATATAAATGGATAATTTTTCAGTATTAACGCTTACAAAACTTTGTGTTTCAAATTTTCCTCTCCTTTCCCCCATCCCCTCCCCAGATGGCAAGTAATACAATATATGTTAAATATGTTAAAATATATGTTAAATCGGAGCAGGTAGGTGGTGCAGTGTATAGAGCACCAGTCCTGAAGTCAGGAAGACCTGAGTTCAAATCTTACCTCAAATATCTTACCTCCTAGCTATGAGATCCTGGGCAAGTCATTTAATCCTAATTGCCTCAGCAAAAAAAAAAAAAAAAAAAAAAATTATATATATATATATATATATATATGTGTGTGTGTGTGTGTGTGTGTGTGTGTGTGTGTGTGTGTGTGTGTGTGTGTGTTAAACTCAATATATATACATATTCATACAATCTTGTTGCACAACAAAAATCAGATCAAAAAGGAAAAAAATGAGAAAGAAAACAAAATGCAAGCAAACAACAACAAAAAGTGAAAATGTTATATTGTTGATCTGATATTTCTTGTGCAGCATGATAATTGTGGAAATGTGTATAGAAGAATTTCACATGTTTAAAATATATTGGATCACTTGCCATTGGGGGGGGGAAGGAAGGAAAAAAATTAGAACACAAGGTTTTACAAGGGTGAATGTTGAAAATTATCATGCATATGTTTTGAAAATAAAAAGCTTTAATTAAAAAAAGACAACCTTTAAGGTTTCTTCCAGCTGTAAGTCTATATTTTTTTGCTCTTCTGCCAAGTCTTTAAGATCTCCCCTAGAATACCGGAGAGGCAGGCAAGCTATCTTTGACTCTTCTCTTTTATTCAATGCTCTAGCCTCATCTATGTCAGTTGCTAAATATGCAATACCATTTACATCTTGTGACCTCAAAAGGCCACCATCGTATCCAATTTAGTCCCTCATATCTCTCTCTAGCACTGTTGGAATAATCTCTTAATTCTTTGTGCCTCTAGTCTCTTCCCTTTCAAATCCATCCTTCACACAACTGAAAAGTTAATTTCTTTAATGCATACATCGGTCCATGTCACCCTACTCTACCACACTTTGGCTCAAAAAATTTTAGTGGTTGCCAATTGTTTATAGAATATAATGTAAATTCAGACTAGTAGTTATGGCCTTTCCAGCCTTTTCTCCTCATTACTCTTCTTCATGGATTCTGTGCTTTAGCCAAACTCACTCTGACCTTGATATACCATCTCAAAGCATTCTTGCAACTTGTATCCTATTCCTAGAATCCATTTTCTCCTCACCTCTCCCTAGCAACATTTTTTTCCTTTAAGATCTGGCACAGGTGCTTGCTCTTACTCCTTCCCCTGATTCATTCCTGCTGAAACTGATTTCTGCTTCCTATAGATTTCCTAGATCACTTTGTCTGGAGCCTTTCTTCTTCTTACCATACTTTACTCGAGTTCTTAAAAGAACAATTTTTTTAAGGCTTCTGATGAATCCCATAGATCCCTTCTCAGAATATTGTTTTTAAAAGCATAAAATAAAATGCATACGATTAGAAGGCAACCAATCATTTTGAAATAGTTATCAAAATAAGTTTTATAAGTATATAAGGTCTTTCCCCCTTTTTTATCTCTTTGGGATACAAACCTAGTAGTGATATTGCTGGATCAAAGGGTATGCACAGTTTGGTTGCCCAAAGGGCAGATTCCAAATTGCTCTCCAGAATGGTTGGATAAGTTTATAGCTCTGCCCGCAGAACCTCAGTGTCCCAGTTTTTCCACACCCTCTTCAACGTTTATCATTTTCCTTTTTTTTATCTTATTTATAGTAGCCCTTTTTGTGGTGGCAAAATATTGGAAATTGAGGGGATGTCCATTGATGGGGGAATGGCTGAACAAATGTGGTATATGAATGCAATAGAGTACTACTGTGTCAAAAGAAATGATGAACAGGCAGATTTCAGAAAAACCTGGAAAGATTTGCATGAACTTATGCAAAGTGAAATGAACAGAACCAGGAAAACACTGTGTGATATTCGTCCATGAATGACTTAGTTCTTTTCAGCAACACAATGATTCAACAGAAGTGCAAAGGATTCAGGGAGGAAAATGCTATCCACATCCAGATAAAGAATTGGTGGTCCCGGGATGTAGATTAAAGCATATTTCTTTCCACTTACTTTAATCTTTTTTGCATTCTTTTTCCTTTTGATCTTTCTTCCTCCTCCTCCTCCTCCTCCTCCTCCTCCTCCTCCTCCTCCTCCTCCTCCTCCTCCTCCTCCTCTTCCTCCTCCTCCAGCAATTGGAGTTAAGTGACTTGCCCAGGGTCACACAGCTGAAAAGTGTTAAGTGTCTGAGGCCAGAATTTAATTCAGGTCCTCCTGACTAAAGGGCTGGTGCTCTATCCACTGTATCACCTAGCTGATCCGATCTAGTTCTTCCAATATGACTAATTTGGAAATGTTTTACATGATAGCACATTATAATCCATATCAAGTTGACTATCATCATTTTCAGAAGAGGGAAGGGGAGGAAGGGAGGGAGAAAAATTTGAAACTCAAAATTTTATAAAAATGAATGTTAAAAATGGTATTAATATGTAATTGGGGGGAATAAAATGCTATTTTAAAAAAATAAAATAAATGTTTAGAGACCCAGATTAAGAAACTGAACAGAGAAGTGAATTGTTCAAGGTTATACGACTATGGAATCATAGAACTGGGATTAGAAATCAGGTCCTGCTACTGGGAATTTACCAGCAGTCACTTCTTTTTAAAATTCCTTTCAGAAATGTTTGCCGAGTGGATGGAGTTGCTTTCCTGCCATTGGCCATATTGCCACTGAGGTCATCCAAGCTTGCCTACAAGGCATCCAAGGCTCCTGAGAGGAGGACTCCAACCTAATCCTGGAAAATTTCTGTAGCTCAGAAGCTTCAGGTGGCAAATATTGATGATTTGACCTTTTCAGTTAAAACATTTAGAAACTGAATACTAGGGCTACTAGAGATCACTAAGTTTTTCAAAACAGTGACCTTAAGGGAATAATTAGTAAAAATTTAGTTCCCATTAAGGAGACTGAATAATTAGGAGAATCTGACTCAGGATGCTCTTTCACTTTGGAGCTTCTCCCTTCAAAGATGAAATCAGCCTACATATGGGGACTACCAAACAGACATTATTTTATCCTATAGTTCTCTTCCTTCATCCTCTGAGAAAAAATGGCATTTTTTCCCCTGGACCAGAACAAGAATGAATGAGAGCTTCTGGATGTGGGCCACGGCTGCCCTTGTGATCTCAGAATGTGAATGGCAGAAATATTGGGTGCAGAAGAAGGAAGGAAGAACTGTTTAATTCTCACAACCACCCTGTAAAATAGATGATATTGTTATATTACCATTTTACAGAAAAGGATGAGAATGAAAGAGATGGTAATCTGTCTAGAGTCACACAAATAGTAAACATCTGCTAGGATTTGAACCGGGGTCTTTTAGAATCCAAACCCAGCCCACTCTACCACTCACTAGGCCTAGCAGGCAAGTCACTGGGCCTCTGTCATCTGTAAAAGAAAGATAATTTTGTTCTAGGTACAGACCAAATGATAGGATTGGGGAGAGCCGTCGGCCCCGAATGTTGGGGTTTGGTCATTTGAAAAATTCACAGTGGGTTTTCGCTTTGGCAAAAGGTACTATTATTTATGAGCAGAGGTTGCAGATAAAATGAAGAGATAAAATAGGCACCAGGAGTGATAAATATGAAATAGATTTCGGAGAGCATGCAGTCAGTAAAGAAAAAAGTTTTAACAGTTAATGGAAAAGACAAGTTCCCTGGTGGAACTCTCAATTACCAGGACAAAGGGGATACTCCATGAGGGGGAGTGTGCCATTAAGAGATAGCCTAATTCACAGAGGAGTTTAGCCCCTAAAAGAGTTACCTGTAGCGGGAGAAAGGCACCATGAGGCAAGGGCAGGGGATGGCTGAGGCAGGTCACCCAAAGATGGCCTGGGTGGCAGGCGTATTTGTGGGGAAATGTAGCCTTGAGGGGGACTGACATCTGATTGGGTAGTAAGGTGGGGTTACCCAGGACCCCCACAGAGGGTGGGCCCCTAAGGCTGAGCTGCTTCCCACCAAGGAGTCATCTCTATTCAGACCCCCATTTAAGGACCAGGACCTCCTCAATTATAGCAACTACCACAGGCTAGTTTGGGAGGATCCAGTGAAAAAAGTACATAGAAAAATCAATGAACCTTAAATGTTCAGATCTTCTCAATGGGAATATTCCCTCCAATGATGCAGATTGTAACCGATTCACAGTTACCCATACCCATGCACACTTCTAATACATGTCCTCCCAGAAATTTGTCACCAGGAGTCCCTCCCATGTACTGGGGCCTTCCTCTCTTTTTTCCTGACATAGTCTGCCTGTCAACTGATCCTTCTTTACACTTGCAATGTGACCAATCCCTTTTTTTCTGGCTAAAACATTTTTCTGGTGATAACCTTTATTTTTTACTCTCTTAGAATCTCCAATTTCCTTCAAGGCTCATTTTAAGCATTAGGGAAAGGACAAGGACAAGTATGTGATTTAGGGGAAAACAGGAAATTGGGGATCTTTTCTCATTCCCCCCAAGTGCTAGAACTTTTCCCTCCAAGATTACTTTTTATCTACTTTGTTGTTTTTCCATACCTGTTCAAGTGCTATTAGACTCTCTCTTTTAGAATAAAAGTTCCCAGAAATCAGAGACTATTTTACATTTCTCTTTTTGGATCCCTTCATCTAGTATTGTATCTGGCATATAGGAGGGGCTTAATAAGTCCTTAATTGATTGATTTCTCCTTCATAATCCCTTATTTATGTGTTCCTGCCTGCTCATAGTCTAGTAAGTCCTATTTTGCCCTTCTAAGATGATTCTCAATTTTTATTCATTAGATATTAAAGTGAAGGGGGGACAGGTGTTCTAGAGGGAGAATAGGAAATTGGGAGCCTTTGCTGCTCCCTCAAAAGGCCAGAACTTTCCCCTAGGAAGTTACCTAGGTGAGGAAGTGAATAGAGCACCAGGAAAATCTGAGTTCAAATTTTACTTTAAATGATAACAAATGGTGTGGTCTTAAGCAAGTCACTTAAATTTCTGTCTGCCTCCGTTTCCTTAATAGCATCTTCAACTCAGTGTTGTTGTGAGGATCAAATGCAGTAACAGCACTTAGCACAGGCCTGGAACATAGTAGGTGCTGTATAAATGCTATTTGCTTTACTGAAGGCTTGCAGTTATAGCAATGGAGACAAATATTATAAACCTTAAAGTATTTTATGTCAGCTAAAATCATAGTACATTAGAGTTTCCAGAGGGGCCTATTCCCTACTGACAACGAGCATGTGATAGCTGGAGAGTCTGCCTGCTGGAACATTGAAATTTGATGACCATTTTTGTGGCCTGGAAGAATCTGGAAATAGGGCATCAGTGTGGGATCACTAGGAAGGTAAAGATATTGGGTTAAATAGTGTTTACTTTTCAATCTAGCCTGCAGCCATTGCAGAAAAAAAAAATGAGGCTGTTGCAGAAAAATCTCTTCAAAACCTGTATTTCCTAGCATCCTCTGAGGGCTGGAGCAATGGCCTATTCATGGTGTCTGGTAACCTGTGTGGTGAGAGATTGCAGAAGTTCTTTGAGAAAAGTAGAACCACCAGAATCCTCCTTAACAAGGAAAGGGGTCTTCAGAGGCCATCACCCACCCACTCCTTGGTCCCCCAGATGCCTGATTATCCCCCACTACTAATAGTAGTATCCAGGGGCCTGGATAATGCAGTGTGGCCTGGAGGCTGCAGGGAGCTCCTGTCCAGCACTGACCAGGTAGGCCCCCCAGAGGGAGGACTGCGCCGCCAACCTTCTGTCACAGGGGTCTCTTCCTGGCAGATGTGCACCACAGCTGCCCAACATGGAGCCTCCACACCAGCTGAGACAGCCTTTCTCAGCACCCTTGGCGTTCATCTGTAAAGTACCCATGGGGTTCAAGCAGAAGGGACAAGCATTGGCTCAGAATGGTTTGTCTTATCTGGCAGCTCAGGCTGTACGGCCTGGCCTGGCCTGGCCCCGGGACAGAAGATGCAGCCCTGGAGCAGGAGCTTTTCCCAAACTCCCGTCTCCAGTTCAGGCTTTCCTCCCAGTTCCCTGATGCTGCATTCCGGCTGGTGGGCTCCCACATTTTTGGGCAGTTGCTCCCTTTGTTGGCTCAGCCTCGGCCATCCCCACCAGTGCCGGCTCCTGCTTTCCCCCGTTCCTGAGCCAGAAAGCTTCAGGGTCACCAGCTAGGAAGCTGAAGCATCCCAGGCCTGGCCCATCTCCTGCAGCCTCCCTCCAGCAGGGGAATGAAGGGGGGGTCCAAGCCCAGTGAGCATGGAGGGAGAGATCAATAAGTCATGGACGCTTCAGAACACAATAGGGAAATTATATAAGCCCTCTGGAGCAACGATGGTTTGGGGCGGCCACAGAAGGGCTGACACTTTGTCATGTCCTTTGTTTAGTGGTCATCAGAAAGGATCAAGCTTTGGGAGCTCCCACACTTTCTCCTAGGGGAGTCACCCACATCCTGCTCCTGGAGGAAACAGGGAGCTCCCTGTGGTTCTCTGAGAACCTCCTGCTCTTCAGCTCCACTGTCTCCGTGGGACAGCTCTAACGACCCAAGGATATGGACATGGAGCCTCCGCTTTTGGCAAATCCTGCCTTTTCACTATACTTTTACTGCCCACGGGTGATCCTCACTCATGTGACTGGCATAATGGAACGGTTCCCCGGCATATAGTATGGGCTGAATAAGGATTGTTGGCTGATTGAATGAATGGCAGAACAAGGCTGGATACCATATGTAGCATTTACTCTTGGCAAATTGTCAATAAATACAAATAAATGATACAGAATAGCAATAAAAGCAATGGGAAAATACAATACGATTGGATCGTGTTCCTTCAGCTTCTCTCCCACCCTGAAAGTTCTCAGAGGATGCAAGCTCCTTGTGAGCTAAGAGTTGTAGGAAATTCATAGTTCAGTTTGCTTTGCCTTCAATGTCCCTCCTTCCTCAAACAGGCAAAGGAACACAGAGAGCAGCTAATATTCAGCTTCCACATCGAGCTCACATCAGTGAGCATTGAAGAACTCTGGACACGGGGCCTCTCCAGGGAATTGGGTCTTCTCTTCTAACTGGAATTCCTGAAGGTCGATTAATTCTCCAGGTCTTGGTTGTCCCATTGCTGGCCCCAATTTCCAACCAATTTTCACCACAGTTCATTGTAGTTGATGATGAGTAGACCCAATGGCCATCCCCAGGATAAATTTGCTGCTGCTGCCCCAGCATCTCTCTGAACCCTTGTCCTTTTATTCCTCCTCCTATAACACACTTTGTTTCTGCTATTAAAACTTGAATGTGAGCAGTTGGATACATAGTGTACTACAAGAAGGGTGCTACACTCAAATAACACTGACACTATACAGTGAATTGCAGAGACTCTCATACCCACAGGGACAAGAACCAGCTGGCACCCTAAGCATAGGGAGACCTGGTTTGGGATTGGGCTTTTTTTTTTGGCTGTCTCTTTGGGCTTTGTCATTATGCTAGCATAATCCTGGATTGGCTAAACTTCTCCAGTCTGTCCTGATGAATGATTTGGAGACATTCCTAGTCACCTGAATCAGGGCTGGCAGCACGGCCTCCTGGAATGAGCAATGACCTTGGAGTTAGGAAACTTGTGTTTGAACTACAGCTCTGCTATTTGCTACCTCAGTAACTACGGGCAAAGTCATTTGCCCTCTTTCTGGTGATGTTTCTTAATTTGTAAAAATGGAAATAATGGTATCCTCAACTAAATCAATATAGTTGTTTATAATTCATTCTTTTGGTTTTATCTTATTATATTCAAGAGGTTTGTGTAAGAGTTTACCCATTGTTTTGTATATATTGTGCATGGTTATTAAGTTTATAATAAAAAAAAATTAAGCCTATATAATGGGAACATCGATTTTCCATTTTGGTTCAAGTCCTATTACGCCTGGGTGAAATGTAAGGGCTTGAGCTGGAAGGTCATGTAATCAACCTACTTCACGTATAGGCGAGGAAACGAAATCTCAGAGAAGAGATATGGCCAAAGTTCACAAAGTATTCATGATAATAAATGACACAACCAGCATGGTAAAACAACTAAAAAAGAAATGTTTTTCTTTCTTGTCTCCCTCTAGGTCTGTCTAAAATTTTGCGTATTTGGGCTTTGGGCCACTGACTTTGACTTGAATCTGCCAGGAGAGGGAGGGGGCCGAGGAGAAGGGAGTTGGAGAGCAGCCTCAATCTGGGAGCCAAGCAGTGAACTTCATCAATTCCTCGGTGTTGCTGAAATGAGAGACTTGAACTGCTATCAGGTCAATTTTAACTATATTTCATTCTTGAATAGTTTCAGCGCCTCCTAGGTTGGTAAAGACTTTTAAATTCCCTCATGAAGACTGTATTGTGGGCTATATTCCTATTGTTCCGAAAGAAAACGGTGGGATGTTTACTAGCGTCTCTATTACTTGTCAAAGGCATGGCAAGACTGGTTAAGATGGGTATCGAACCACATCAGGGGTATCGTCGTGGCCGTGCTGTTTCTGAGTATCATGCTTTAAAGAGAACGAGAAAGAGGTCTCTTGGGGGGATTTTAGCCCAGAAAAGAGAAAATGGGGGGGTTGGAAAGACTTAATAACTGTCCTCAGACATTTGCAGAATTGTTATGTGGAAGAGAGGGTAAGATATTTATGCATTGCTTCAAAGAAAAGTCCTAGAATCAATGGGAAGAAGTTACAAGGAGGAGAATGTTGACCCATTGTGAGGAGGAATCCCCTAACAATTACTCTGAAGTGCTTCCTGATGCCTGGTTAGGGAGTTTGCTCTTAGACACTGAAGTGATGTTACAGTCTGTTTGAGCCATGTGTAAGGACATTTTTTTCTCATTAGAGTCTCTCTGGCCTGTTTCTCAGCACCCGCTAAGAGAAGAAGACAGCATCTGTTACATTCCAAACTCTAGGGCAGATCTGTGGGTCATTGGGGAAACTGTTTATTTTGAAGAAACAGGTAGATTTTGAACCTAGGAGATAAAATCAATTTCAGAAATCCTCTATTATTCTATTAGTGTCATCTTTAAAAAGAATATATTGGGGTTTTCCCCCCAAATGGGTACAAAAGGGGGGAGGAACAAAGAAAATAGATTTTTGTTAATAGAAAAAAAAAAGAATATATTCCAATGGAAACTTAGAAGAGTATTATTAGTCCTCCCCTTACCCCAATTCTAAAGAGCTAAAAGATAATGAGAGATATCAAGGATACCTCAGTAGGCAGGATCCTAACACTAGATGACCATCTGTTGAAGATACTGTCATAGGTTATTACTGCACTAGGATGGAAGATGGACCAGAAGATAATATTACATTTCTTTAATAAGCTAAGGTTCTGTGATCCAAGTGTAGTGAGCCTTTCAGGAAGAGGACAGTGAAAATAGCAGCGGTCTTTGGGAAAAGATGCATGGTTAATGTGGGCCATGTACTCCCTGGGGACTCACTGACTCAGCTCAACCCCGGAGACATCAGTTAAGCATCTCCAACAGGTTACACATTGGCTGCAAGTATTCTGTACCTCATAGTGCAGATGAAATGAACTGACCTAGTGAGTCCCATTCTCCCCAGAACAAGTTCAGATTGATTTAGAAAGCGAAAGGTGGAGAGGAAAGAGCAGGAATTAGGCCCCAAAGTACCTGGGTTCGAGGGTTCTTAAACTCTGGATCTCAGTTTTTTCCTTTGTAAATTGAGGGGATTGGACTCCCACCTCCACAGTGCCATTCAGCTCTAACACAAGCTCTTCAGATCAGCTTAGAGTCTTGGAGCTGAGAAGGGTCTCCAGAGACCTTCAGACCAAGCCATTCTTTTCTGTCACCATGGATCTGTATACAAACTCTCCTTTGAACATCTCCCAAGGGAATAACACTACTCTAAAGCAGAAACCCTTTCTCCATATAGTCACCCAAGGATTACACAGTTGATAAGGGATTAAATAATTACCAGTAGTCAGGAAGGAGGAAAAGCTCACTGGAGTCACCTCCAGCCTACTCTGTGAGCTTCCTTCTCCTGTCTTAGATTCCTGCCCATTTGCATTACGCAAAGCAGCTGAGTCAGGGAGCAAGAAGCAAGAAAATAAGCCAACTCTCAGCTTTCTATTTAAACCAGATGGAAAGGTGGGGTTTTTAAGTGTGTTTAAAGAGGAAAATGAGACTGTCAGTTAAAATAAACTCCAGGGATTATGTGCCTCAAGCACATTAGGAATTGCATATGATACATGTGTAACCTGTGGCTCGATTCAATTTAATTTAACAAGCATTTATCAAGAACTCACAATGTGCCTAGCACAGCAAGCTGGGGATACATAGTCAAAAATTAAAATAACCCTTGCCCTGGAGTAACTTCCATTCTGATCTAACGCAGAGCCTCAGTTCTGGGCTGATTCTCGGGAATGTTTCTCTGAAAACAATCATTTGCCTCCTTCCTTTCCTCCAAATGAATACTGGGAAACTCCAAATGTGCATTATTTGTAGTGCCTTGTGAACCCCAATCCCCTGCAAACACTCCAAGCTAATAAAAAACATGTAAATGGTGAACAGGGGACCAAAAGAAACTTGCATCTGAGCCCATTTCATAAAGGAAAGCTGCATACAACCTGACCAAACTCTCCATTCTACCGGGCAGGGGGACCCAAGGATAGTGAGCTTGTTAACAAAACAGGGGATGACACTTGTCTGGGGGAAGAGAGATCTGGGGCACCGGTGGGTTCCTCGAGTCCACAGGCCTGCCTCAGTTCCTCCTCTCTGGATCGGGGTCCTCTGCAGCCTCCCTGGGCCTCTCGGTGCCAGGCCCCGTCCCAGGGCCATCTTGGCTCCTGCAAGTCCTTCTTGACCTGCTCTCAGCAGCCGGAGCCATTGTCAGACTTGCAGCCTCTCCCCCGCTGAGCCCTAAGTGCACAATGAGAGCCACCGGAGGCTGGTCTGGTTGGCAGCTGGAGCTCTGCATCTCACACTGGAGGAGGACACTCGACCCGTCTGGAGGCTGTTTGAGGGCTAGGGGCTCCCCCTAAGTCTGACCCCCTGTTAACCTTTGGAGCATCCTTATTGCTTGTCCCCCCCCCCCCCATCCCAGGCCTCTCTCTCTCACTCAGCCAGTCTCTTCCCTCTGTGCCTTCCGGTCCAGCTTCCTCCTGGGGTCTCAAACCTCGTCTAGGCCAGATCTCTCCAGTGCACCCGAGTCCTCTGGGGCTTGGGGATTCCCCCCTTATCCAGAAGAGAGAGGAAGATCTGGTCCCTCCTCTGAGGGCAACCCAGGCGCCTGCTAGTCATCAAAGGGCCATAAGATAGATGTAAAGTGTTATTTCCTGTTCCCTGTTTCATTCGTTCCAAGAACTCTCAGTAAATAGATGCTACATTCTTTCTGGCCACTAAATATGGTGTGTTCCATGTTAAGTTCCTGTTCTTCTTCCCAGTATCAGTGGAATGTAACTTAATGGGACACAAAAAGAATCTCCTCCACAGCCATCCCAAGAAACGATCATCCCTCCTTTTTTGGAAGCTCTACAGTAACAGGAGAAAGCCCAAGCCCTCACCAGGCCCTTATTCCTTTCTGGATATTTCTAATTGTTAGGAAATTTTCACTTGCAAGAAGGTCGGGTCCAAGTTTGGCTCTGACATTCACTAGCTGGGTCACATTCCTGGGCGTCAGTTTCTCATGAAAAATGTAGTGTAATCATAGCCCTGCGTCCCATGATCTGGGCTACCGCTGACCTAATCCAGTTCCAGGAGTAGCCCCAGAAATCTTAATCCTTTATGTTGTTTTGCCTCTATCTATATGTCTTCTGAGAACTCTCATAAAATAACTCCAATGTATCTGGAGTTAGGTCAACAAAAATATGAGTTCTCAGGTCCAATACCAAAATAAAACAAAACAAAACAAAAAACCCAAAAAACAAAAATAATGCTGCATATGATGGTTACAAGGTGTTAAAAAAAAGTTTTTATTTTACTTTATAGAAAAATATAGAAAACATTAACATATGAGTAGCTCAAAAACCATCAGTACAATTCTGTTCCCTCTCTGGCAAGTCCCAGCTTTCCCTGGGTTCCCTTGACAGCTAGCCGTATTCTTTGGTTTCAACACTTTTACAAGGAAAATTAATTTAGGGTTACTGAAAAGCAACTCCCCTGTTATTCCTTCCATTGAGTCCTTCTTTTCCTCCCAAAGACCTATGTAGACCATTAACTACCCTGCTCTAATGGCTTGGATTCCTTCTGTAAGGAATACATTTTTGGGATTTCTGAAGAAGCAAACTCCTCCTCATAATATCAGCTCTTGAGGGAGGGGAGCTTGTTTCCCTCTGCAGGGTTTGCTCCCCATCCTCATCCCAAAGAACCCAAGTCCACTGTTAACTTTGTGTTTTCTGATGGCATAGAGACTTGAAGTTAAAAAACAAACAAACAAACAAAATTAGGTTCAAATTCCACTTCAGCAACTTGCTAGCTATGTGATCTTGGGTTAAGTCACCCTGTGCCTCAGTGCCCTCATATGAAGGGGATTAACTTGATTTACCACAAATTCTCTGTTCTCTCTGAACCCCCATCCCCACCTCTTCAGAAAGGGACAGAGAGAGAGAGAGGGGTGAATCTAGAAGGATTGAAGATTACCTTTTATGGATAATAAATCCACGCAAATCCAATCACGCACAATCTGCATAATCTGCAACTTAGTCTGCCCTCCTCAGTGAAGTTGCACCAGGTCCAGTAGTGCCAGTAGGCAGAGTGGGCAAGCCCCATCCCCTCGCCACCAGGAAAATTCATTAAGTGGATCCCCTGGAACAGGAATTCTGAAGTCTAAGAGATTTATGGACAGATTTCAGAGGATCTATGATCTTGAATGGGGAAAAAATACATATCTTTCTTTTCACTGACCTCTAAATGAAATTTGTCATTTCCTCCAATTATGAATACAGGCAACAAACTACAGTAGCATCAGCAATTCCTGTGACTTTGTCACCAGCAGAAATCATAGATATTTTCATATCATATTACAGTTGTGGCAAATGTCTCAAAATATCACTTATATCTATCACTACTTCAAAATTACTATAGTTATTAGGCCGACACTAGATTGCACATAATCACAGTCTTCCTGTGTACGATACTCTATTCAGTATAACTGGTTTCCTTTGGAAACAAATGGATTTGTAAATCCTTGTAATCTAATTGATTTTATTTTATATATTTAAAAATATATTTCTGACAAAAAATGTTTATTGCAGCTCTTTTTGTGAGGGCAAAAAATTGCATGCCCATCAATTGGGTAATGACTGAACAATTTATTTATTCATTTATTTTTGACATTCTTTTTTGTGAGCTTTAAATTCTTTTCTTTTCTACAGCCCCGTTAGGTTCTTACTAAGTGCTAATGAGATAATGAGATATTAGGTTCTTACTAAGTGCTAAGTCGGTACTTGACAATTCTCTAGTTCGGGCCTTTACTGGGAGTTTTACTTGTGAATTCCTGGGGAGGAGCTTGCATGCTTAGGAGGAGCAAGTTCATTGGTTGAAGTAATTTTTCCCAGAAGCCCTTGCATTATCCCACGCCCATTCTCTGGGAGGATAAAAGAGGGAAGTCACTACTCTGGACCAGAGGAGCAAGTTCATTGGTTGAAGTAATTTTTCCCAGAAGCCCTTGCATTATCCCACACCCATTCTCTGGGAGGATAAAAGAGGGAAGTCACTACTCTAGACCAGAGTTAACAGCAACTGCCTGGAGACAACGGTTCTCTACAGGAAGAAGAATCTGTCTGAGAGGTTTGAGTTGACACAGCAGATCTCTTCCCAGAGAGCGATTGGCAGCTTCTGGAGACAACAGCACGTTACACAGCCCCTTCCCAGCCATTGAGAAGACAAGCAATTTGATATCCATTGTACATGTGAAATCATACAAAACATGTTTCCATATTAGCCATGTTACAAAAAGCAAGGAAATTTTAAAAAGTGAATATAAATGTGTGTGTATATATATATATATATATATATATATATATATATATTTCATTAACATTCACAGTTATGATTACTGCATATTTCCCTCCATCCCATTTTCTTCTATTTATTCTTTTTTTCTCTTTTTATTCTTCCTCAAAAGTCAGTTTTGCTTCTGAACACTCCCTCCCTTCTCCCTTTTTTCTCCTACTTCTCCGTTGGGTAATTCTATAACCAATTGAGTGTTTGTGTATATATTATTCCCTCTTTTTTACCAATTCTGATGAGAATCAGTTTCAAGTATTGCCTGCTACTGATTTTTATCTCCATTATAAATGTTTTTCCTTGTGTGCCTTTTGGGAGATAATTTTCCCTATTCTTCCTCATCCTTTTCCCTTCTCCCAATTCGTAATTCCTTCACATTCTTCCATAATATTTTGATATTATCCTAACATAAATAACAAAAATACCTGTGCCATCTGTCTATATAGACTTCTTCTAACTGCCTTAATGACAAAATTCATAGGAGTTAAAAGTTTAAAATTTAAAATACAAGTTAAAAGTTAATCTTACTAAGTTTCTCTTTCATGTTTATCTGTTTATGCTTCTCTTGAATCTTGTGTTTGAATGATAAATTTTCTGTTTAGATCTGGACTTTTCATTAGGAGTTCTTGAAAGTCCTTTATTTCATTAAATATCCATGTTTTTTTCTCCTGATGTATTATACTTAATTTTGCTGGGTAGGTTATACTTAACTGTAATAGTAGCTCCTTTGACTTATGAAATTTCATAACATCCTCCACTTCTTTAATGTGGAAGTTGTTGAATTTTGTGTGATCCTGACTGTGGCTCCATGATATTTGTTTCTTTCTGTCTGCTTGCAATATTTTTTTCCTTGACCTGAGAACTCTGGAATTTGTCTATGATATTGCTAGGAGTTTGCATTTGGGATCTCTCTCAGGAAATGTTTGGTATATTCTCTCAATTTCCATTTTACCTCCTGGATCTAAGATCTCATGTCCTTGTGTACAATTAGCTTTTTTGTTTTTTGACTTTGCTTGTAGATGTTTTTGAATTGTTGTCTTTTCTGAGTTTGTGTCTTGGTCCTTTCCTTCATGGTAGTAGCTTTTCATGGTAAAGTTCTTTTTCAATTGTTTGCTCATTTTTCCAGCCCCTTTCTTGACTTTGAACTTTATAGTAAAGTTGAGATGGCACTGTCCCAAGCCTTGGTCTCTTTTTTTTCTGCTATTTTCAGAATTAGTTCTGGGGGTCTGCAAGTTTTCAGAGCTTCCAACATGGTGTGATCTACAGAGAAATATTGGAAACTCTTATCCTAGTCTATACTCTGGTCTTTACCCAGGAAGGGCCCCTGCTTTTCTGCAACCACAGGTGCTAGGACTGATTTTGGCCCTGGAACTGTGAATGGGGCCCTTGCTTCCCTGTGACTCACCTCACATATTCATCCCCACCCTGGAGGGGAGACCCAGACCTGCCTAATAAGTCTTGTGCTCACTCTCAGCTCAGGTTATCCTGTAATCTCTTTCTGACCTGAGAACACTTACGTGAGCTCCTACAAATCAAAGTGAGCAAAACCAGAACAATTTGTGCAATAACAGCAATATTATAAAGATAATCAGCTCTGAAAGACTTAACTCTAGTCTCCACAACTTCAAAAGAATTCATGATCTGAAATGTTATCTACCTCCAAATCTAGAAGTGATGGGCTCAGAGTACAGATTAAAGCATTTTTTGCCTTTTTAAATTTTTTTTTGCTTTTTCAGAGAATATGACTAATTCAGAAATGTGTTTTGCATGACTTCATATGTATAATGGGTATATATTTCTTACCTTTTCAGTGACTGGGGAAAGGGTGAAGAGAGAGAAAATTTGGAACTGAAAATAAAAATAAAATTATAAAACAAAATAAAAACATTATTTTGAAAAGAGCACCAAAGGCTTTTTGTCAAGGGGATCCATTATAAAGAAAAGGTTAAAAAAACATTTCTACTTTAAAGGCATAAAAATCCCCCTCATCCTTCATAACAACCTCACAAGGTTTTTGTGAGGAAAGAACTTTGTAAACTAAAAGCTCTATGCAAATATAAGATATTGTTATCCTTATTCTAGGGCCCCGTTCTTAACTTATTTTGTGTCCTGAACCCCTGTGCCAGTCTAGTGAAGACATCACTTTCCAGAATCATATTTTAAAATGCATAAAATAAAACACAGAGAATTGTAAAGGAATCAGTTATATAGAAATACACATGCAATTTCTTTTCCCACACAAGTTCAGGACTCCATAAAATCTGTCTACTATGGCCCTGGTCCCCAGGCTGAGAATCCCTGCTCTAAGAAGAATGATGAGTTAGGCTAATTGACTATAAAATGACTTCATTCAGTGATGTCAAACTCATGGCCTGCAAGCCTGTACAAGTGGAGGCTTGGCCAGTTAAAAGGTAATTAGGAAATATTTAATGAAATAAATGAAAATACAATAGAACACAGATAAGGTTAATATCTGGTTCTCTAGATCAATATGTGGCCTCCCTTGATCCTTATACATTAGATGGTCCAGAGGCCCTGATTCTGTCTGAATGACATCACTGCCTTAGCTGATAACAATAGCCAGGCAGCAACTCTGACTTAATATTGAGCAGATTTGGTTCTTCGGGCTCTGGATCTGCCCCATCATGATGTATTGGACAGAGGGCTGGGCTTAGAGATGAGAAAACCTGAGTTCAAATCCCACCCTATGATATTTAACTGACTGTATGATCAGGGGCAAGTAAATGAGATGGCCTCTAAGGTCCCTTCCAGTTCAAAATCTGTGATCCTTCTTAGCCATGAGGACAAGTAACTCAACCTCTCTGATCTTTTAGCCTCAGTTTCCTATGATATGGGGATAATAATTCTTGTATTCTCTACATCCCCACTGAGAGTAACCTGTTGATAGAAAAGTGGGCTACTTTTTATTCTTGGTCCAGGAAAAATAAAATCTTTTATTCTAGGGCTATTATTATCTGGGAGTGACATAGCTTTGAGATTTCATGGAGCTGTAGCTTAGTGTAGTGGGGAAAAAAATTGAACTTTGAGTCAGGAAAGATATGGATTCCAATCTCACTTCTGATACTGACTGACTGCGTGACCCTGGGCAAGGCCCTTCAACAAACTGAGACTCAAATGTAGTAATTGCACCTATGAGCTCAGATGTATATGAAGGTCTGTTTTTATATTTATTATTTATATAGTTATCATTTATTTATTCTGTAGAAATATATAAATATTTATTATAATAGTCTTGGCTTCCTGCAAGCTCCCATTAAAGTCCCATTTTCAGTGAGAATTCTTTCCTCTCCTTAATGTCAGTGTCTTCCATCTGTTGATTATCTTCAATTTATCCTAAGGATCCTGTATCTGTGAGCTCCTTGAGAATCAGGGAATGTTTTGTGTTTTCTTTTTATTTTAATCTGAACTTAGCCCAGAACCTGGCAAATAGTAGCTACCTAATAAATGTTTATTGCCTGACTTAATATTATTTGTGATGAGCAGATAAAAGTGCTCCTGACTGGAAGGAAAACATTGCAGTCAATAGGATGGTTTTCTGTATTCCCCTAAAAATATTTTTAAAGAAAAAAAGAAGAAAAGGGAATTGAAGGGAAAGGACAGGAGAAGAGACAAGGAAAAGGGAGGGAAAGGAAGGATAGAGGGACAGAAGGGAAAAAGGGGAGAGTATGGGTAGAAAAAGTAGGGAGAGGATGGGAAGAGGAAGGAAGGGAGGGAAGGGGAAAGGAAAATGGGAAGGAAGGAGAATGGAGGGGAAATAAACCAAAACAACCCAACAGATATGCCTGAAAAATGTCTTCCTGAGGAATTGTTTACCAGATGTGTCCTATGTTTAGGGCTGGAAGGGACCTTGGAAGTCACTGAAACCAACCACCTCATTTCACAGATGGGGAAGTAGCCCAAGGGGTCCAGGGTCACAGGGTTTGAAGCCAGGTGGTCTTGGTTTTAAGTCCAGCACCCTAAGGAAAAAAGTTTTAATGATCCCTGTGCTTCTCTGAGATGTAACCCCAAGTGACATCCTCTCCCTACTTTTTCTACCCATACTCTCCCCTCTTTTCCCTTCTGTCCCTCTATCCTTCCTTTCCCTCCCTTTTCCAGGGTTGACCTGGTGACACCTCCTGCTTTTCTGCCTTCCCCCCAGAAGAAAAGAGTAAAACAAATGCTAGAGCTCCTTCTCCCTGGCTCCAGGGAGGGGAGGAGGGGAATGGGGTCTGGGGCTTGCTGAAAGAGCATGATGTGTCTTAAGGATCTGGAAGCCAGAGTGGGATGAATTAGAGTTTCTGGGAGGAAAACCAGATTATCGAGTACTGTTGGCAGGAAACTATGGGTGTCTGCGGGGAAGAGTGCGACTTCATGGCAAAGGAAGTGTCAAGCTTGGCGTAGACCTGAGGGAGGGAAGGAGGGAGGCAGGAAGAAAAATCACTGAATTCAAGAGTGGATGTGAGATGCAGAGGAGTTCAGGGAGGCCCGACTCCCAGTGGGGATCCAGAGGGACTCTGCTGTCCCATCCTCCAGGCCTGCAGTGGGATAGACCCTCCCCCCCCTTCTCCCAACAGGCCGCCCCTCCCCCCAAACTCCACCAAGTCTGGGGCCTGTGGCTGGGTGTTTCTCCACAGTGCCAATTAACAGCTCATAAACGGCTCTCCAGCCAGCAGACTTGGAACTCCAGGGGCCTAGACAGGTATTTCTGGCAGGGACCGGCCAGCAGAGCACACTTTTCTGTGGAAACTCTCCCTTCCATCCTGGTGCAGGTGGCCGTCCCCGGCCTGTCAGCCGGTCTCCAAGATGAAAAGCCAGACCCAGGGAATTTGTGGTGGTTGAGACCCAGCCACGCTCTGAGACTTTTTCTCTTGGTTTCATGCATTATCAACTGAAAGATGACTTGAGGATAGGGATCTGGTTTTTGGCTTTGTCTTTATACCCCTAGTGCCTAACCCAGTGTCTTCCACATAATAGACATATTTCAGTGTTTTCTGAATTAAACTCTGTTCTTTCTCCTTTCCCTCAACTCATTCATCAGTTCTAGGCTGATATTCGGATCCCAGACTACCCCCAAGCCACGCTCTTCAGAAAGGGTATCCTTCCCTTTGGATGAGGGGAGATAAGGTCTTGGAAATCCCCCAGGTCTGGGGGTCAGGTGACTTAGGCTTGAGACTACTTATGTTACTGTGGGCCAGTCACATCCCCACTTTGTGTCAAGGCTAATCTAGCTCTCTAGGGCAAAATTCTTAACCTGGGGTGTGCAAACTTGGGGTGTAGGTGTGTATACTTGTATATATATATACATACATGTGTTATATGTGTGTATATACTATGTATGTATAAGTACACATACGTATATATCTGTATATTAAAATATTGTACAAATTAAAATTTGTAATTTTATTATTTTAATTTATTCATCTAAAAAGAAGGGGTCCATAAGCACCATCAGATTGCTAAAACTATTCATGACAAATGCAAAAATTCAATTCAATAAACATTTATTAAGTGTTGGGCACTGTGTTAAGCTCTCTGCTTTAGGGGTTTTTTTGAGCTCTAACATTCTGTACTTCTGTTGATTGTTAAAGTGGAGCATTAATACTTATACAGTTTCCTCCACAGGATTGTTGTAAAAGGCTTGGTAAAACTTAAAGCTCCATTTAACTGTGGCTTGTTAAGAACCATAGCAAAATAAATGGCTTTCGGGGAAGAAGGCCTTTTCCTCAATGTCAGGGAAGCCTGGGGAGTCTTTTCTGCTGGAAGCAGGGTCACATCTCTGCCCCCTCTGATGAGCAGGGATGTTTGGGGTTGCCATTGTCCCTGAGCCTCCTGGTAACACTGAGTCAAGGAGCTTGGGGCAGCTAGCATGTGAAGTGCAGAGGAAGATAGGCAAAAGGAAGGTAAAAGTGCAAGCTTAGAGCAAATCTGCTTTGGGCCCCATAGGTATTTTAACTCGATGAGCCCCAGATAACATGAGAGCTTTTGAACAGGAGCAAGATCTTGATGAACCAGTAAGGCAGGAGAGTCAAGGAGATATGGCCAGAGGCAAGCAGCCTCTACAATCGATCCCAGGTTGCAGAGGTTGCCCTTGAATGTCTAATCCTCACCTTGACCAGCCCATAGGCCCAGATTCTGACACACCTACGACTTTCCTAAAGAGGCGTGGAAGAACACATTGTAATATGGATGCAAGTAGCTTTTTGGGAGGACAAACCCAAAGCACTAAACTGTTATTAGGTTTGGAACAGACCTATGAATGGGCAACTAGGTGGGAGAACACTGGGTTGGCCAAATCACCTACCCTGTTTGCCTCAGTTTCCTCCTCTGTAAAATGAGAAGAGAATGGCAAACCATTCCACTATCTTTGCCAACAAAACAACAACCCCAAAACCCAAATGGGGTCACACAGAGTGAAACACAGCTGAACCACACAGATGCATTGAGGACTGTCTAGTGTGCAGCATACAAGATAGTTGTTTCAATATATTTTTGTTTGATTGATAGGATCTGTTAAATCCTTTGCCCTTAAGTAAAAACAAATATGTAGCTTAGCCCTGCCTGGCAGAGAGCATGGATATAGACATAGAAATGTTGGGAAAGGTTGATGTGGGAGGTGAAAAAAGGAACTAAAATAATTCTTTCCTCATCAACTTTGACTCCCATTGTCCACCCAAACCCAACTATTCTTCCCACCTTTGAATCTGTCACCTTAAGTTATAGAAAGAAGGCAAGAGAAGAAGAGTAAAAAGAAAATCAATTTCAGGGACAAAGCAAAGCCCAGCTGATGATTCGCTAAATGTAGAAACATGAGGTGAAACAAGATTTGGGAATAAAACAGTCATCCTCATGTTGGGGTGATAGAATGGACTTCCCATCACTCATAGCTTTTAGACATAGGACACATACTCAATGTGTCATGATGGACAGATTCAACTAATCTATTAATCAATAAATATTGAGTGCCTAATTGTATACTAAGTTCTGGGCATACAAAAAAAAAAAAAAAAAAAAAAAAAGGTTCAGGGAGCTCCCAATCTAATGTACACAATACATTTTTTGTCTAGTGATCCAAAACCAAAATAAAAATAGGGGCCTTCTATCTGTATAGAAGGATACCTGTGGACCACATATTGACTTAATTCTAAAATTTAATATGTTTTATTAATTTTTAGTTTTTTGTTAAATATTTCCCAATTATATTGTAATTTGGTTGCCATTTAATCTAGTAATTTCAATCACAGCCCACAGGCAATGTGTTTGACACCTCCAACCTAGAATGTACGGATCAGATGGACAAACTATAGTCCTTGTCAATCAGCATTTATTTTTTTAGACAGACATTGCAGATAGACAGGTTGGGTTCAGAATTAAACAGAAGCATCAGCAGCATGGGATAAAGTGCTTTTGAGAAATTGCAAAGCTCCTTTAATATCCTCATACTTCTCCCGTAAACAAAGGCCTATCTTTTTTAATACCAATATTCCGTTGCTATTTTTATATTTCTTTGAGACAGGGAATACTGCAGTCTCTGAAGTATTAAAAATGAATATCAGTCATAGGGCAATGGAGAGGTGTAAGTAGGTTACATATATAATATAACAACCAAAAAAGGATCCATGCAAGAGAACTGGAGTAGATGATATCATCAAAGACATGCATGATTGAAAAAGAAGGTAGATCGGTCCTGTGATGAATGTGGGCACCGAGAGTGTGTGGGCTCCGTCTGGGAGATCCAGATGTCAAAAATAGAAGATGTTGGCAAGAGTTGCCAGGATGGTTCAATACTGGTGGTTTCTGATTTACATCATGGGAATATCCCCATCAGTGAAGGCCCAGATGCATTTTGAGGGGCTCTTTCCAATGATTTGTTTTTCTTCCTTATATTTCTTTTTTATTGATGTTTTTATCTTTTGTATCACAGTCATTTCTAGTTATAGTTCTCTTCAGTCCCAATGCCCTTTCTTGTAACTAAAAAAAATTTAAGCAAAAACAAAGGGCATATTGTTATATCTGTTACAGTATGCAACATTCTGCCCCGAAAATCCCCTCACCTCTCTACCAAGAGAAGAAAATTTCTATTATATGAAATCAAAACTAATTATTAAGCTGACTCATACTTTGACTTCCTTTTAGTGTGATAGTGAAGTGCTACAGTGTAGAGAGTACTGGGCCTGGAGTCAGGAGGAACTGAGTTCAAACCAGCCTGAGATATAGTTGATAACTGTATGATCTTGGGCAAATCATTTAACTTCTCTCAGTTTCCTTTATTGTAAAATAAGGATAATAGTAGCACCTATTTCTCAGGGTTGTATGAGGATCAAATGAGATAATATTTGAAAAGCACTTAGCACAATGCCCAAAGCATAGTAAGTGCTAGAGATGCTCATTCCCTTATTTCTCTTTGGTTTAAAAAAAAAAAAAAAATTGTAATCATATATATTGCACTGATTCTCCTTATTTCACTCACTCAGTTCATACAAATATTATCATTTAGCAGTTTCATTTAATAAACACGATCAATAAAAATTCATAATATACTCCTGTCTCTTCATAATACCCATCACTCAATCATCCTCCCTGCTAAAGAGAAGTGGGCAGGGGAGAAAAGGCTGATCTGTGGACTCTGGGGGTCGTTTTCATTCTGTCCTTCTGAATAGAAAATCAGATCATAGGTTTAAGAGTTACCATTCAAAGAGGTTGAACTCTCTTGCCTAAAGTCACACAGCCAGGAAATAAGAGAGCCAGAACTCAAAGGTAGACTTTCTTCCAACAGATCTAGTGGTTTGCCTGCTGCACTAAGCAACTTCTCAGGCCCCGCGCCTTCACTTCCCTCTGTTCTCCCCTTCTTTGTTCTTACTTTTTTTTCTTTTTTCTTCCTCTGCTACAGAAGATTCAGGGGGCAGCTATAAAGGGTGAGGGAGAGAAAATACTCAAAACTGGGACTAAGAGAATTACTTTTATTTCTTTTTATTTATATTTGTATCCCTTTTCTCAACAACCGGGTCAACTTCTTTCTAATGCATGTAAGTCTATGTCTTTATCAATCTTTTTGGTCTTTTCATAGGCCAGTGTCCATGTTCTTGAATCTAGTTGATACCCAACCAATCAGTGTAAGTGTAAGATGTTTGTGCCCATGTGTGATGTCCATACAATTTCTCTAAATGGTGCTCATGATCAGCCAACCCCTCTACAGGGAAGACTCGCTCTCCCCCTTGAGAAGGGAGTCAGGACTGATTCGTTGCTCGCTCTCCTTGCCAGTTTCCAATAAGGGGTGGGACTAAAATCAGATCACATCCACTGCCCCTTCCCCACCAGCATTGATGGTCTAGGCCAAACAGGGGCCAGTTCACTGTTCCTCAGGCTGTGGGAGGGCCGGACACTGTCTCGCCCCTCAGCCCAGTGCCGGACACTGTCTCGCCCCTCAGCCCGGTGCCGGAAGTGTGCGTTGCTAATGCGAGTTTCGGTTGAACGTCACTTCTGGTCTGATTTTGCCATAACCCGGGCCGCATCTGGCCCCAGGCCGCAGTTTGAGGACCCCGGTCTAGACCAATGGGGTCAAATTCAACTGTTAAAAAGGGGCCACTATCCTGAGGGCTATATAGTGATTTAGAAAACCATATAGTCTGTCGTGTTTTCATTTGTTTTATTAACTATTCTCCAATTACATGTTGACCCGGTTCAGACAACACCCCCATTAGAGTGGGGGTCCTTAAGGACAGGAACTGGCTGCTTCCTCTTTTTTGATCCCCAGAGCTTACTCAGAGCCTGGTACAGAATGGGGACTTCATCGGTGTTTATGGACTCTGCTTCTGACTCCGCCCGCGGCCTGACCTAAGATCAGATAATGTAACGCAATGTGATGGTTTGGGAAAGAACAAGCTAGAAGGGGATAAAATATGAGGACTTGTCCATTCTCGGTTCCTCACACACACACCCCCTGTCTCTCCGCTCTGCACGGCCATTCCCCACGCCTGACGGCCATTCGCTCTTCGTCTCAGGACACGCAGCTCAGTCACCGCGTTCACGCAGCCCAGTCCGGCTCCTCACCCCTCTGGTGCGGCTCATTCCTGGCATTTTTTATTCTGCGCGTCCTTACATCCGCTCTTGGTTTCTTCCCCATTGGAATGCAAGCCGTTAGGAAGGGGCCTCACTGGGCCGGATCTTGCCGTCTGCTCAGAAAGGGTCAGACTCAATAGCAGAAAAGGGACCAGAGTGGGTATGAGCGGTGTAAAACTCCGGGACCCAGAGGATAAACGCCATGGAAACTGCGCCAAGATCAGAGATTAGAGAAACAAGCAAAACTGCACAGCGGCCGCGGCCTGCTTCGTGCTCAGCTCTGATGACGTAGGAGGAGTCTATGCATCATCCAATTGGTGCGTACCAGGCGCCCGGCTCTTAGCCGCCACCTCAGGGATCCTGGGCGACTGGCCTAGAGGAGAGGCGGAAGTTGGGAAAGGGCCGTCGGAAGCGCCCCGGACGGCTATGTGAAGGCGCGTGCCGTGGTAGCGAGCAGGAGAGTGCGGAGGGCAGCCGCGGGCAGCGAGACTGGGGGGTGGGCGTGAGCTCGGCGTGAGGACTTTAAACGCCAGAGGACGTCGTGATTTTGTCCCGACGCATGGGACGCGGGGAGGGGTGGAGAGGCCCGCGTGGTCTGGCCCGCCCCTTAAGCGCTGCTTTGGCAGCATGTGGAGGGAGGCGAGACTCGAGGCAGAGAATCCCATCAGGGCGCCAGGGTGCCCCGGGGGAGGGGGGGTGGCAGGCGGCGGGCCCGCTGCAGGAGGGGACGCCCGGGGAGCAGCCAGGTCCCGCGGCCTCGGGCCCAGAGTGGGACAGAGGGGGGGAGGGGGGAAATGGCGGCACTGTCCGTTTCCGGCGTGGGCCTGTGAGGGCCTATGAGCCTCCCCCTGGGAACAGTGATTGCGGCTGGGGGCTGGGCCATGCTGAGTACCCGGTTCTGGGAGATGATCATTGGGCCCCTGGGACTTCGTGTGGTCACCGAGAGAGCGGAAGAAAAAAGAAATCCCCCAAGTGCAGCCGCCAGCTGGCGAGCAGAGGCAGGGGAGGAGGGCGGACCAGGAAATTAGCGGCCCGGAACCCCGCAGAGGCCCGTGGCTCCGCAGCGCCCGGCCCTTTCCGTGTCAGTGCCCCCCCCCCCCAGCCGCGGAAGCCCGTGGGCCCTCTCAGAACATTTTTAATGTAGAAAGCAAGAGTTGAATGATCACAGAGGAAATTAGTTACGTTGAGGCGCAGCTATCAATTTTTTCTTAAATATTGGTTATAGGGCCCAAGTTCTTAACTTGGAGAAACACCGCCCCTCCCCCCATGGTGAGTGGGCCCTCAAGAAGTTGATGAGACAATCCCTCCGGGCTGGAGGGCACGGGCGGGTGTTACGTTGAGGAGGTCGCGGAGAGAGCCCTCGGTCCTGACGGGACCCTCGGCGGGGTCAGCGGGAGGGCACGAGGGGGAGCCGCTCAGCCTTAGGGGCCCATCCTGCCGGGCCCTGGGTTAACCCCTCCATGCCGTGCCCCGCCGGAAAGCCAGCTCTGTCACACCCCCGAGACTGACCTTCCCCGTAGACTCCGAGCGTGTCCGGTGGGGGCCCTGGGAGGTCACCTGGTGCAGAGATCCCCATGTCAGTGTGGCGAGGCCGAGGGCCCGCCTCGGAATTACGCTTTCATGCACAAGGTGGACCGCGCAAGATTATAAAGGAAGACAGTTACATTGAAATTATCACTATGTTAAAACAGTAAGTTCATGCACACCCCGCAAAGAACCTGAATTCTAGTCATTTTAAAATGGACACACCGAGATCCAGAGAGAAGTCATCGGTACAGAGGACAGAGCTGAGACTCCTCCAGCTCCTGATTCTTGGATCCAGCAAATGACCATTGTAGTTCTTCCTTGTGCCCAAGGCTCCATCTCCTGCATCCGTCCTTTTGTAGGTGGGTGTCCCCCACCTCCGGGTGAGATCCTTAGTCAGCAAGCAGTCAGGGAACGGGCTTTTCCCAAGGGCCCCATTCGTGCCTGGCACTGAGCTGCGCACCGGGTACAAGGTAAATCATGCAACCCGCAGGCTAATGGGGAGACGGGGTGTCCAGACTGTACAGGATAACCGAAATAGACAAGAGAGAGTCTGGGCTGAAGGGAGAGGGCAAGACTTCTTGTGGAAGGGGAATTTAGCTGGCAGCGAGCCCTGGGGTTCTGGGCCTATCCGGTTCTCCCACCGAGACCTCCTTAAGGGCATGTTGAACAGTTGCCTAAAAGGGAACTTGCGAATTCCCTCCTCCGTGGGCCTGGAAGGTGTGTGTGTGTTTGGAGGTTTTCATACTCAACTTCAGGTGTCCGAGGCGACTATCCCAGACCAGGACGGTCAGGCCGCGGTGAGCAGCCAGCTGCTGGGGCCTGGGCTTTTAGGGAGCAGTTGGGGAGGGGTCTTGTTTGTTTATTTTTAAAGACTTGGAATGGCAACCGGGCTCTCTGCACATTATAAACTGAAGTTGTGCAGGGGGAGGGACATTTTGCCTACCACATGTGCAAATGGATAATTACACCTCTAGAAATAGATTTTCCTTTGAAAACAGTCCTGTGTGTTACATGTCTAGACTTTTTATTTGCTTATCCCTATATACCTTGGGTCCACCCAGTAGATTATAAACTTCTGGAGGGTAGGAAATGTTTCATTTTTGTCTTCACATCCCCAACAGCTAATACAGTCTCTGGCACATATAAGGATTTATTAGTTGTTTGTCAGTGGGATTGGTTTGGATTGGAATAGCTTGGAATAGCTTGGTTTGGCTTGAATTGGACTGAATTGAATTCCACTGAGACAACCAGGCCTGAGCTCTTGATCTTCAAGGCTTAGCAAATACTGCAGCTAATGAGAATAGTGTTCCCAAGTGAGTAAAATGATACAGTCGCTGTTTTTAACTCGGGCATAGCATTAAAAAAACCAGTAACCTCCACCACAGCACCTTCCAGGCACTTGGTCCTCTCTCAGCCTTCCTCCCCAAAGTACTTCCCCTTTAAACTTCAGATGGTCCCACTGGCAGAATGTTCCAGTGTCCCCGGAGGACCATCAAAGGCCTAATTTAAGGATGAAGGAAGGAAAAGTTGAGCTACACTAGCCGCATTTACAAAGGCTCTCTGGAGGGGGCTGATCTTACCACTACAAGGAAACAAAAATCAAGACACAAGTGGTCAGAATTCAGTAGGAGACAGGAGAGTAATAAAATGAGAAGGCCTTGGATGAATGGTAATAATAATACAGTAACTGCAGTTGTAATCCTTCTTACTTTTCAAAGTTTTTTTCTCCCTATGGCTATCCTTTACTTTTAATAATAACTCACATCACACTTCAGAGCTCATCAGTTTATGTGTGTGAGAGAGAATTCTTTTTAAGAATCTTTGATTCCCAATCAAGGCAGTTGAGATTAGGTATATAGGTAACTGTGTGTGTGTGTGTGTGTGGATATACAGAGACAGAGGAAAATTTAAATACTATGTGCTGGCACTAGGCTAAGTGCTGAACATTCAGCATTTGGGCAATCTCCACCCTCAAGGAGCTTACATTCTAGGGAAGACACCACCCCAAAAAAGTTGAAAAGCAGGCTTGGGAGGAAGGTGCACGATAAGGGTAATGTGGGGTGATTTGGGGTGTCACGAGCTGGTTGAGGCGGCTGGTGTGGAGGAACTCGGCCCGAGGAGGAGAGGCTCTTCCGTCAGGACAGGAGGATACTGCTGGGATAAAGATGGAGATGTGGTCTGAGATGCTAAGTGGTTTCCTCAGTGTTCCTCAGTGGTTACAGGCCATCGATGAGATCTGTCCCTGATGCAGGCTCCCCTGTGCCATTCAGCCTTCACCATTACTGATCTTAGTCTGTTCAGGTAATACTTATTACTACAATAGGCAGCACTATCACAGGAGGCAGCTTGGGATTGTGAATCCCATTCTGGCTTTAGAGTAAAGAGAGACCTAGGCCTCTGTGTGATCACAGTTAAATCAGTTATCCTCCAAGAGCTTCCATTTTCTCATCTGTAAAATGGGTATAATAGATGAACTACCAAAGGGGTTCCATGGTATAAAAATGGTTAAGAACCCTTGCATAAGAAACTGAACATGGACAAATATTTCACACCATTTACTAAGATAAAACCAAAAGGAATGCCTCTAGATATAGAGAAATTTTTCCAGAAATTTAGAAGAACACAGAATATACAAAAGGCTGGAACCAGAAAAAGCTTAAAATCTGCCAACTCTCATTTACCAAAGGAGAAAAAGCAGGGTTGCAAGAGGCAAGATGATTTGACCTTACTACTACAAAAGCCACAAGTGATCAGAATTCATTGGTAGTCAGGAGGGTAATGAGATGAGAAGGCCTTGTTTGAATAAAACTATAATGCCTTACAATCCTAATCCTTTTTACTTTTCAGTTTCCCCCCCCTATGGCTATCCTCTACTACAATGTCACAAACTAAGTTGCAAAACAGAAATTTAAATCCATTTTTTTCTGACTCTAAATCCAAGGCTCTTTCCTCTATCCAGAAATTCTTAGCCAGACTTTTATCAATTTAAAAAAATGGATAATTATATTTCAGTATTGTTTCTTTTGTGATACTATAGGTTTTATTTTTAATCATTAAAAATTATTCTGAAAAAAGGGTCCATAGGCTTAATCATACTACCAAAAGGGCTATAAAAATAAATAATATATATCATTTTTTAAAAAACGTGCATAGATGCCTACATATTAAGCGAAATTATGGGTCTTTGGACTCCCTTTCTCCATGCTTTCCTCATTAAACCAAACTAAGGACTCAGCAACATGCATGGCTCTCTAGTTGGACTTCAGGGATGCCATTCAAGAGTGATCTTAAAAAGTTATCAAACCGTGCATACCTTTTGACCCAGTGTTGCTACTGGGCTTATATCCCAAAGAGATCTTAAAGGAGGGAAAAGGACCCATCTGTGCAGAAATGTTTGTGGCAGCCCTCTTTGTAGTGGCTAGAAACTAGAAACTGAGTGGATGCCCAGCAGTTAGAGAATAAGTGAATAAGTTACAGTATATGAATGTTATGGAATATCATTGTTCTGTAAGAAATGAGCAGCCGGATGATTTCAGAGAGGTCTGCAGAGACTTACATGAACGGATGCTAAATGAAATGAGCAGAACCAGGAGATCACTGTACAGACAAGATTATAAGATGATTCTGATGGACGAGGCCCTCTTCAACAATGAGATGATTCAAACCAGTTCCACTTATTCAGTGATGAAGAGAGTCATCTACACCCAGAGATAGGAGTGGGGGGACTGAATGTGGATCACAACATAGCATTCTCTGTTGTTTGCTTGCTTTTTTTAAACTTTTTGATCTGATTTTTTTGTGTGTGTGTGCAGCAAAATAATTGTATAAATGTGTGTGTGTATATTGGATTTAACATGTATTTTAATATGTTTAACATATATTGGATTACTTGCCATCTAGGGGAGTGGGTGGGAGAAGGAGGGGAAAAAAAGATTTTAAGAAAAAGAATAAAGATAGATTTAAGAACAGCTCTAAAACAAAAAGAGTAATCTTGAGTTTTCTTCTTGAGTCATCCCTAGGCAATCTAGCTCACTTAATTCTGCGTGACCTCTCTGAGGAGACCTTGAACATATTTCTCCCCCAGGTGGCAGATGCTGGATAGCTGTGGAGGCACCCTACCGAAGTCTTTGCTTTGCTTGGCCTGGACCTATCTGGAAAGTTAGCTGGTTTGGGAGCTCTGCATCCAGCGTCGTCACTCGCAGAGCTGGCATTCCAGGCTGGTGTCCAGGGGGCCAAGAGAAAACTTTCTTCCTTCTTCCTACTTCCTTGTCCAATAAGGCTCCCATCACCCCAAATAAGCCGCCAGGAAAAAAAATCTGGTTCCTTTGACATATGCTCCCCCCTCCCCCACATGGAGTGAGTCAAAAATATGCCTAGTGGCCACTTGACTTCAGTCTTTTTTGTTGTTGTATTTTTGCTTTGAAGAAGGAAAAGGCAAAAACTTCATGGCATAAAAGTAGAAATGACAAGATGGCAATCCAATTATAGAACTGAAGTCTGGAGAAAAGCCCCAGACATGGAAGGGCTTAAAAAACATTGTAGAAAGCTGTTTTTCTAAAAACAGGTTTTGTGGCACTGATTTACGAGGCTTGAAATTTCTCCTTTAAAAAAATAAATGCATTAAAAAAAAATTTCCTCCTTTGATTTTGATCAGTTGTCTTGAAGACTCCAAGGGAAAACCCTTTGGGAATGAAGGCTGTAAAATGGTGATGAGAGACTGGAATGACAAGATAAAAAAAAAAAAAAAAAAAAAAAAGAAGCAGCAGCAGCAGCAGCTTCAGTCCCCACAACCCAGGAAGCAGCTGCATGTAGCATAAAAGTAACTACCCTCCCTGAGCATCATCACCCATTACCCAGGAGTTAGAGAGAAAGGATGGTGCCCTTTATAACATGAGCTTTTAATCCTTTATGACTTAAAGAGACAAAAAGGAAAATTAGGGAGAAATAAACCACCCTCCACCCACCTTATCATTCCAAATCTCTCTCTCACAGGAAAATTTCAAGACTAAGCTTTAATTGTATGGTGTGATTTCAGCAGAATTTGTATTCTCTTCATTGATGAAAATCACAGTCTTCCTATGTCATAGTAAATGATTGTTTGTGCATTTTTGTGCCCCCACTCACAAACTGGACAAGCTTTTGGGGATGGACCTTTAGTCACAGATCCTCAGATGGTAGATGGGGATGGTCAAGCCCACACAGGAAGCTTTTTGACTTTAGTAGGACTTGGTGAAATTTGTCCTAATTTGACAGTATCTTTATAAGTTCCGTTATCTTTAAGCCATGATGAGACCTTAGAGGATGACATTCAATAGATAAGTCTTCTATCAACTTAGTGTCTCCTTACCATTGAAAGGCACCTTGGTTTATCGGTAATTTGTGCTGATGAATGATTCACATTATGTTATTTTCATTTTTAAAGTTTTGAAGACCAAATCATTTTGAGTTTCACTAGGTTTCCTAGTTTGTCTTATGTCAGAAGCCAATGGAAAAGGAGTCCTGCTTCCTTCCTAGAAATCTGAAGTGTGGTTGGACTCCAGCCTAGAGCTCTCACGAGGAATTCTCCCACCGTTTGGATGGAGTGTGTAGGAGCCTCATGTGCTCCTACGCCAGAAACGCAGGCCCTCCCCAGAAAGAACAGCCACCCTCATATAGCACAGCCTTTGGTCTTTACCTCGCCTCCCCACTCCTTGCAGGGTTTGGGTAAAGGTAACCCTCCATGGTGATACAGTGATGAGAGAGATACTACATAGGTGGGAGAGAAAACACATTCTATTGATATTAGTAGACAAAGGCAAGATCTTATCACCTCACCCAAGTGAGATCTCTGCCCTGGACCGCATCTGTAAATCGGCTAAGATTTCGGTTTTATAAAACTCAACTGTTTTGTCATTTGACTCTAGTCATATCTCTAACTAATGAGTTGATCAAGAATGTCAGAGTGACAGATTTTTCCGAATTGGATATGATGAAATAAGATTTCAGATAACCAATTCTTTGGACTTCATTCATGTCTGTCCATCCAGCAACATCACGTAAATATATTAATGATTGTGTATGCATTTGTGTGAAAAAGCCTTGTGGTGGTCAGGACTCTGTCAATCCAATATGATCCAGAAAACCTTTATTAGGCACGTGCCACATGCCAGGTATGCTAGGTCTTGGGCCACGAGGACAAATCAAAAACCGTCCCTGATCCCCAGGGGCTTCTATTCTAATAGGAGAAAACTGTGCAAACAGGTAAATACAAACATGATAATTTAAGGAGAAAGAGAACTTTAATTGCAGGCTTTGTGCAAGCCAGACTAGTGATTCTGGTGACACTTTATCATCATCAGAATGGGAAGCTCAGACAGTCTCTTAGCGAAAGCAGGAGGCAGACCATGAAGGTTTGATAGGGGTCACCTTCCTCAGTATGCTGGTCCTGTCGGGTGTGTCACTCTCAGTTCCACCTATCCTCGTGGCCTACAGACATTGGGCATGGCGATATCATCAAACACAAAGGAAAAGAAGCAGAAAATCGCTGGTGCACCAAATCTATTTCCTTGGGACAGCTCGGGAACTCAGAAGCAATTTGGCTAATCGAATTCTCATTCTGCAACTCCTGCCAGAATGTGGAGTTGTCATTGGGGCAACTCTTTGCCATTCTGCTAAGTGCCTTTCCTTACATAGTCCTTCACAGAAATCCAGGACTCCAACTATCCTTTCAAAAGAAAGGTAAATATACTTTGGGATTTGTGAACAAACAATCCCCAGGACCTATGTTGTCAAAATAACTCACTAGTTTTGTTTTCTAACTAGGATGCTGCTCAGGAACTTTGGGAAAGTTTTTGGCAGAGAGAATATAGTTCTTGGACAATGTTTATGAACCATTATTCTTGGGTGGAGAAAAGGGGATTTTGAATTCCTTAAGCATTGCAATCCTGGCCTTCTAACCAAAGGAAGGAAAGTTCTTGCACAATGTCACTCTGAGAGGTTGTCTCTGGGATAACCCCAAGTTTGAGAATTCATATATCAGACTTTCCAGAGAAAGAAAGGGATGTCCTGATGCAATATGTTTCTTCCATGGTTTTCATGAAAATTATCAATGTACACAATGTTTCCATTTCAGTGGCTTGGAAAACCACAATCCCCCCAAAAATTGGGGTTGTGCCTCTCAAACCACCTGAAAATACATGCGACTGCCAGATGCTTTCCATTTCTTGGGTGGGAGATAGAGAAGAAGTCCCCTATCTCCCTATCAGTACATCACCTTTGCTGTTCCCTGAAAGAAAGTCTTAAGGGAAAAGGTGAAAGATTCCAAAAGAAAGACTGAACAGGTGAATTGCTTTTATAGACCAGGGAGAAGAATAGTTTTGTTCATCTTGTTATATGAACTCCTTTTCTTTTACTTTTCTCCCCAGGAAAATTTCAGATCTGTTTATCTGTTGTATTCACAGTGATTAGAGCCTTTGTTAATTGCTCAAGCTCCTGTAGGGTTAAAATCCCTTCTTTCTCTATCTCTCTCAACATGCCTAATTTTGTTTTCTGGGAGGAAAAAAATTGTAAAGGGGTTCATTATTTGGAGTATACAAAAGTATCTTTTGACAGGTGACCCCACGTCAGTTGTAGCTTTTGATGGGTATAGACTAGTGTGCATAGAGATAAATTTCAGAACTCTTGAGCAACAGGACTTGAGAGAGGGAAAAAGAAACACCAGGGAGCAGTGCAAGCCCTTAAAGTGTATGAATTGTTTCAATTTTGCCCTTGTATCTCCGATGTCTAGCACAGTTCCTGGAACATAAGTATTTCACAAATGGGTATTGATTGATTGATTGAATCTTCTATCAAAGCTGCCACATATTTGATCCCAAGACTTCAAGAAACTGTGCTATTGGTTGTAACTGTCATAGTATCTCAGGGCGGGAAGGGACCTCAGTGATCACTGGTTTTTTCTATACCAGAACAAGCATTCCCTACACAGAACTCTACACATGGTCAAGTGAGGAGAAACCCACTATGTTCCAAGGGCACTCATTTTACCTTGGGACGGCCCTAACTAGTAAAAGTTTGTTTTTCCTATGTCACAAAGTCTAGATTTGCTGATTCACATCGCCTATTATTGCTTCTCATTCTACCTTCTGTGTCCAAGCAGAAAATGTTTAATGATCCCTCTTCCATAAGCAGCCCTTCAGATAGTTGAAGGCATCTGTTATACATCCTTCAACTTTCTTTTTCTCCCAATAGATCATCCTCCGTTCCTTCAACCTATTTTCCTTTGTTATAAGCATATAAACTCTCGCCATCCTGGCTGCCCTCCTCTAGATTCTTTCCAGATTACCATTTTCCCTCAAATGAAATGCAATATTCTAGATATGGTCTGAGTAGAGAGCAATAAAGCAGGGAGTATCATCTCCCTAGTCTTGGCCATCATTCTTCAGATTGTCAGATATGGGTCAAGAGGACTAGGGCTTAGTTCAGAAGCTACTTGAAGACTATCACCTGTTCTCTGTCTCAGTTCTACATGGTTCTCCCTGAAGAGATCATTTCATTTTCATGAGCAATAAAACTCATCAGACACATTTTTCGAATGAAAAGGAACATGGCATTTTGCATGTAATTGCAGAGTAGGCTAGACATGCAAATTTAAAGAGAAAATAAAATCGTCCTTGCTTTCAAAATAAATTGTCACGACAGAATCACAAAGCCTTATTTCCTGAAAGCAAAGGGCCATTGAGAAAAGAACACTCATGTGCCTATCATCTACCTGTGTGGCGGCACATGGGGACAGGAAGAGCTAAGAAAATCAGAATGGGTAATGGAGGGTTTCTGAGCTATGGAGTATCTTAAGATTCCTTGGAGATAGATGAATTTTCTTTTCAGGCTTTTCTCTTCTTCATGTCCTCACATTAGTAACCCCACCTCTTTTAGTGATTTATTCCATTATTGTATATCTTCTAAAGGGACGCTTGGGGCCATGGGGAGAGAGAAATCTCACTCTTCCTCATAAATCTGACCAAGCTTCTTTTACCAGATGTAGCTTTTGAACCTGCAAATACTGAATGGAGCAGGAAAATCCTGTTACAATCAATCAATCAACATGTACTTCTTAAGCATCTACTATGTGGTGCTATTGTACTGAGTGCTAGGAATGCAGATGAAAAAGCAAAGCAATCCCTGCTCTTGAGGAGTTTACACTTTTTGTGGAATTACAAATGCAGTTCACAGATAAGTAAATATAGGCTATATACAAATAAATACTAAGTGATGGGAATGGGGCATATTAATAGCCCCATTAATAGGAAAAAACACTCAAACTGAACATCTCAGACAGCTAAGAGTTCTAAAAAGTGGCTGAGGAGAGTTTCAGGAACAGGAGAAAGCTTGTGACTTTGCACTCTGGGTGCTTAGCCCAGTGCCTAGCTCCTAGTAAGTACTTAACAAGTGCTTATTGATTGCTTTTCTGACTGGAAGATGAAAAATGGAATGTCAGGTGTGGAGCACAACAAAAGTAAGATAGTTTGGCTGAAGGATGACATACACGATGAAGGGTAATACGTAAATTACCTGGGAAAAACAAAGTCAATCCAGATCATGAAAGGCTTTGAATGCCAAAGGGGGCATTGGTGTTTTATCCAAAAGGCAATAGAAAGTCACTGAAGCTTCTTGAGCTGGCCAATTAATCGGTCAGACCTTGTACTTTAAGAATATCCATTTGGCATCTGTGTGGAGAATGTGCTGAGGACAGGCTGGAGAGAGAAAAGATTAGTGCCAGGACCTCAAGGCAAAAGCTATTGCAATATTCTGGACCTAGGAGTCTTGAGATAGATATGAAAGAAATGGAGGAGGTAGAGTCAGGAAGATTGGGCAACAGATGGGATTCAGAGGGTTGAGAGTGGAGAGTTAAAAATGATTCAATTGCAAATCCTGGTAACTAGAAGAATGATTATTGATCTTGACAGAAATATGGAAGTTAATAGGAGTGCCTTTAGGGAGAAAGATAATGAATTCTGTTTTGAATACGATGAATTATAGATGGCTATGGGACATGAGAGTGGAGATGTCCCTCTTGCAATTAAAGATATATACTGGAGTTCAGAAGAGAGATAAAAGCTGGATATTTAGGTCTGGAAGTCATTAGCATAGATAGAGTAGTTAAATCCACTGTAGTTGATGAAATCATTGAGAGCACAGGGGATAGAAGAACCTTGGAGTTAGTGGGTGGACCTCAGAGGAAAATGTTGCAAGGGAGAAAGAGAAAGATCAGTCCTTCAGGTAAGAAAACCAAGAGAATGTAATGTCAGGAAACCTCAAGGAGAATATTCAGAAAGGAAGGTGTCAGACAGGGCCCCAAAGCTGTAGAAAAACCAAGAATCAGGAGGAACGGGAAAAGTCATTAGCAATAACAAAAACCATGGCGACTTTGGAGAGAATTGTTTCCTTTGAAGATTTGGAGCAGAAGTCAGTTAGATTGTTAGGGTTAATAAGCACAGGGTTGCTGGGAGTTGAAAGCAAAATGTTGACTAGACCCAGGAAGAAAGATTGGGCCCATGCTGAAGGGATTAGTAAGGACAAGGGGGGGGGGGGGTCTGACTACCTTTGCTGGCCACAAAACCCTGCCCGTCCTCTCCAACCTCCTCTAACTTTGCTGCTGCTGTAGTGAGCTCCCCTGCCAGCCCCATGCTCTCCTGACAAGGGTCTTCTTCAAGCGGAAGGGCCACGGCTGCTTTTCCTTCTAGGGACAGGGGCCATTTGTAGAGGGGTAAGAGATGAAGGGAGTGATGCTTGTCCAATTTGCAACCCTGGGAGGAACGCTGAGATATTCCTGTCTATCACAGTGGTAGGCATGTGGCAGGCACTTAATAAATCCTCCTTGATTAATTGATTAAATTACATATTCAGGTTACAGAAAAGTCCTTGACAGACTAGACGGATGAACCTAATCTAATAAGATACAATTTAATAAGGGCAAAATGTAAAATGTGCACTTTGGTTTTGAAAGCTCACTTTATAAGATTATGGCCTAGGACCAGGCAACAGTTCCTAGAAGAAGATCTGGGAACTTTAGTGGATTCCAAACTTGGGATAAGTCAGCAGTGTAATATGAAAATACCGTCTTGTCGTTACACACGGCAACAAGATTATGCGATGATCAGTTCTGGTGGACAAGGTTCTCTTCAACAATGGGACAATTCAGGCCAGTTCCAATGGTCTTGTGATGGAGAGAGCCATATGCATCCAGAGAGAGATTGTGGGAACATAAAATTTTAGCTCTTTTTGTTGTTATTGGCTTGCATTTTATTTTGCCTCTCTTTTTTTCTTTGTGGCACAATATTTGTATAAATATGTATGCATATATTGGATTTAACATATTTTTCTTCCATGTTTAACATATATTGGACTACTTGCCATCTAAGGGAGGGCTGTAAGGCTGGAGTAACTGAGGCAAGATAGATATTAGAGAGTTTTTAATATTTTATTTGAGAGGGAGAGATTGTGCTGGGGGCATGTTGTCCCCAGGACTAATGTCCAAAGCATCCAGCAACCAATGTGCTTCCCATGAGGTATATATACACATGACTCCAGGCTACCAGGGGATAGATTGAAGCAGGGGTCAGAGCACTGAGAGCGGGAAGAGACTATCAACCCGGTTCTGACAGGGTGGGGAGAGGCACCGGACATTCGGATAAATAGGGAAGGGTTGGGCATATATGTCTAAGGTAGAAGATCTTTCTCCTTATCTGGATCATGATGATTGGGAGGGAGAGATGGTGTTGCAGGGTTGAGCAGAACATTTAGGAACAGAGGCCAAACAATTCAGGGAAACTGAGGCAGGACAATAAAAGGGAACTGTGGCACAACAGGGCGTGGTAGAAGGGGGAAAATTGGAACACAAGATTTTGCAAGGGCCAGTGTTGAAGAATTGTGCACACGTGTTTTGAAAAATAAAAAGCTTTAAAAAAAAAAAAAGAGAGGAAAAAAAAAAAGTACTATCTTGACTGGTATGTCAAGTGATTCATAATGGCCAGAATGCAGTTCTGGTTGATGGCTTAAGGCTCCACAATTTAAGAAAGATATAAACGAAAGAACATGAAGAAAAAAGCAACCACGATGTTTAGAACACTCATGAGGTTGTCTTATGAGAGTCAGTTAAAGGAACTGGGGATTTTGAAAACTGGAAAAGAGGGGGCATATGAGAGCCATGTTTAGTATTCAAAGGGTTATCATGTAGAAGAGACTGGACCCCTAGAAGTGATGGGGAGAATGGTAAAAGGTTGCATTTAGGTTTGATGTAAGAAAAACTTCTTATAGTTAAAGGTAGGGGTTCTCAAACTCCGGCCTGCGGTCCAGATGCAGCCGCTGAGGATGTTTATGTGGCCCACCGGGTTATGGCAAAAGGGCTGAGGGGCAGAGGCAGAGTGTGAGCTTTTGTTTTGACTATAGTTGGGCCCTCCCACAGTCTGAGGGACAGTGAACTGGGCCCTATTTAAAAGTTTGAGGACCACTGGTTAAAGGTATCAGAAAGTGGAATGGTTTGTCTCTGGGGAAATAATGGGTTCATCCTCCTTGGAAAACTTCGAGCCCATTCTGGTTAACAAACTGGTGAACACCTTGTACGTGGAGTTCATGTCCAGTCCAGTCACTAAACTTTATTGTTGGCCACTGTATGACAGCCGGTGTGCTAAGAATTGGGATGCAAAAAGAGGCAGAAGGCAGCCCTGCCTGTAAGGAGCTTACACTCTGAAGGGGGAGACAACATGCAAACAAGCAAGATCTGTGAAAAATAAATGGAAATGGCAGAAAGAGAGGTGCTGGAATCAAGAGAAGGTAGGGAGGGTTTGCTGTAGCAGATGAGATTGTTATTGGGACGTAAAAGAAGGCGGGGAGGTTAGTCAGATAAGCAGGTTGGGCAGGATCCACAGCCAGAAAAGTGCCCAGTGTGGGAATGGCTGTATAAGCGCTTATATGAGCGTAAGGCCACACTATTGTGCTCTAAGAACGATGAGCCGGCAGATTCCCGAAAAACTCCAAGAGTTACTGGAACTGATGTGAACGAGGAGGGCAGGGAGAGAGGAATATGGTTCCTAGTAATAGCAGCATAGTGTGGCATTCGGGGACAGGCTTCAGTGGTGCAAGGACTTCAGACAGTTCTAAAAGACGCAGGACAGAAAATGCCAGAGAAAGAACCACGGACTCTGAGTGCAGATCCAAACATGCTGCCTTTACTTGTGTTGTCGTTGCTATTGTTTTCTCAAGTTTTCCCCTTTTGTGTTTCTTCTTTCACAACATGACTAATAGGTTTAACATGATTGCACAGGTATAACCTATTTTTCCCCCTGAGGCAATTGGGGTTAAGTGACTTGCCCAGGGTCACAATCCAGGACCTGTTAGGTGTCTGAGGAAGATTTGAACTCAGGTCCTCCCGACTTCAAGGCTGGTGCTCTATCCACTGCGCCACCTAGCTGCCCCTAATCTATATATTTTTGCTGCCTTAGGGGAGCAAAGGAAAGGAGAAAGAGAGAGAAAATTTGGGAACTTAATATCTTATAATATGTAATTGAAAAAACAATACTACTTCAAAGGAAAAAACTAAGAAAGGGACAAAGAGAAATGCCCAGTGCTGAGAGATGGAGTGTTTTCCACCTGGAATAGCCAAGAAACCAGTATCTCTGTATCAAAGTGCACATCTTGGCAAGATGTGAAAAGACCAGAAAGGGGAGGTAGATTAAGAAAGACTGAGTGCCAAAGGGAGCATTCTGTATTTGATGTTGACAATAGTTCTGGAGTTTTTTTTGTTTTTTTGGTTTTGTTTTGTTTTGTTGGGGGGGGGAGGCATGATTAACCCTGCACGTTAAGAAAGTATTTGCAGAGGAAATGATGCATTGGAGTGGGAGAGACTTGACAAGACCACCACCAGGAAGTTACTAAAATAGTCCAGGCCTCAGGGCCTGGACCAGAGTAAGTGTAAGAGGAGAGAAGGGAGCCTATCAAGAGATGGTGCAAAGGGGAAAGACACTGGCAGGGCTGTGGAGGTGGGGCAATGAGGGATGTGAAGAGCTCAATGTGACACCTAGGTTTTGAGCTTGAGATCCTGGGAAGATGGTGTTGCTCTCTACAGCAATAGGGAAGGTAGGAGAGTGAAAGAGTTTTAGGGGGAAAGGTAAGTTCTGATTTGGACATACTGAGTTTAATATTTCTACTGGACATCCATTTGGAGATGTCTGGCAGAAAAAAGGAGGAGAGATGAAAAGCAAATAGATTGTGTTCTGATAAGTGGATTTCAGAATTCTTGAACATAGAGATGGTACATTTGTCATATCCAGATATAATGACTATGATCGCTGAGGTCTCTCCCAATTCTGTGATCCTATGAAAGTATAACAGCTTTGTGAATGTAGTATAGAGAGAAAAATGGGGCTATAATTCCTCTGTTCTTCTCTTCCTCACAATAATAATAATTATTATTGTAATTAACAGTGATAATCATTATTGTAATTATCATTATTAACAATCATTATTATCATTATTGCTATAGCTAGCTTTTATGCAAGGTACTCCAAAAGTTTTAGGGTTTATTTTAAGCTTACATTTTGTGAAAGCTTAAAATAGTCCTAAGATTTTTAGGACACTCTCTATATAACTTCAAGGTTAGCAAAGCATTTTGAAAATATCTTATTGATTCTCACAATAACCTTCACAGGTGGATCTATGATTATCCCATTTTACAGATAATTAAACTGAAGCACAGTGGTCAAGTGACTTGCTCAGAGTCCCAGAGCTAATAAATGTCAAACAGCAATCAGGTACTTTATTTTAAAAGAGCTATTGGACAAGAACCAGATAAAACAGTTTTTGTGCAGTAGAATTTGTTGTAGACAATTTGTTATTACCAAATAAACAGAGCATAGTTTCATCTGCTAGAACATGAACACAGTTCTTTGTTATATAGAATGATTGTTGATAATGGTTATGTTGTAATTATACCTGTTTTTATTTTGGAACTAAAACTATGCCTTCACAGCATCTTTACAATTACTTTGGCTGATATGGAATGTCTGGGCTGTGAGTTTTATATTTAGAAAAGTATCCAAGTCTAAAAAAAGCGATCCACTCAAAAAAATGTTATTTCCTGGTATCAGTGTCTTCATATGAGAATCCTGAACTACTTAAACAAACACCATATCTCCCCTCAAGTATTTTTCCCTTAGCATCACTATCCTTATTTTTCCCTTCTGCTAGAATTTTTAGACACAGAAGGAATCTAGTAATTATTTTCATATTACAGAATAGGAAACGGAGACCCAGAACTATTCATTGACTTGCCAAGGCCATTAATTGCTTAGTGGTTGCCTCAGAAGCTGAGCTGTGATATTCTGTCTCTAATAATATTTTAAATATATCACAGTAATAGCTTATATTACAATTTTGGAAATGTTATATTTTCATTTAAATTTTGTGGGTGACAGTAACATTTAAACCCATTAAGCTCAGGTAAAAAAGAGTCTGTTTATTTCTTTATTCTAGGTACTTTGCTTGCAAGTACATTAAGATGTCACTAGATCTCAAATTTAGAGAGGCACTTAAAAGTTATCTAAACTGGACTTGTGTGAATCTTTTACTAATATATACTTTCTTGAACTGGTAATTTGTTATTATATATTTTGACTCCTCCCTGATGTTCTTCTGGGTACATGACAGTGTTTTCTTTTGTGTTGTTTTATTTTGTTCTGTGCTCTTTTTGTTTTTTTTTTTTAATAAAATGTTTCTTTTAAAGTCATCTAGTCCAACCTTCTCACTTTACAGAAGAAGAAATGACCTCTTGGAAAGGTGAAATAACTTGTTCAAGGTCACATAAATAGAAAATGGCAGAACCAAGATTCAAATCCATGCCCTCCTACGCCAGCCCCGGAGCTCTTTCCACTTCACACATCACCTCCAGTTTCACACTTCTCATCCACACTAGTCAAAGCTCTCTGTTCTGGTTCAGTTTTCCTCTCTATACCGCCCCCAGTCCAAAGAGCAGACTGCACCCACAGATGGAGCCTTGTAGCAATAACTAAAGTGTTACATCACCCGTCACTAAGAAAACGAATGCAAGTTTCTTCGGTAATCATTGTATTTCACTTACAAATTCCCAACGACTGGATTTGCCTGTCCCCCCCCCCTTCTTTTTCTACTCATGATGCCATCATTCCGGGTGGCAGTTGATTACTTTCAGGGAGATAGAGAATATGGAGACTAAAAACAAAACAAAGAAGAAACCAGATTTGCCCATTGGATAGTCAGCATGGAATGGGGTGGGATACAGTCATTACTGAACTGGAGAACTCTTATGGATCAAGAGCCATTCAATTGGGATGAATTCACAAACATTTATCAATTGTCTATTAAATGTCAGACACTATATCAAGCCCTGGGGTTTACAAATAAGAAAAAGAAAAATAGTTCCTGCTCTCAAGAAGCTAACAGTCTAACTGGAGAAGAAAGGAAACTGAAAAGCTGGGTGAGGGTGGGGAACGCCAGTGGGTACAGGGTGAAGGGACATGGTGGAGTCACCCAGAGGAGCCCTTGAGAGAGCACAAGGAATTACCTGGAAATTTTAGCTCTACCTTCCAGTCCTCCAATCAGAGAGGACAGGCAACTAGGGGAATTCCACTAGCAAAGAGAATCTGTCAATGATCTGAATCAGTCTGCAGGCGGCTCAGATTTCAGGGGATCAGTTTGTCCCAATGGATGCAAGATGTTGCCTGGGGGAGTGAGAAAGCAAAGGGAACTGCTTTCTAAAAGAAAGGCTAATGACAACTCTGTTTTTCCTGATTAAGCTATGAGCTTCCTTTGTCTTTATACCATTTTCTGAGTCCCTATTCTGGATCATCTGGAATTTGGCCTATGTCTACCATAGATATACTCTTCTCCAGTCCAGATGAACAAAGTAGGAGGGGTTGCATGGCATCCAGGAAGAGAGTGATGATGATGCCTTATGTGGTTTGTGGTCCCAAAGTCCAGGATTCAGCAATATTTGTAGCCCACTGAGAGACTAGCATGTTTTTCCCCCTCAATATTTTTTTTCCTAAACAAAAGTTAAAAAGCTAAATTTAATCAGGATTACTAAACACTTTTTAAAAGATGATGTATTAAGAGAAGGAAAAGAGAGGGTAGGAAAGAAGAGGAAAAAGGAAAGGAAAGAGAAGAGTCAAGATAGTTTTAGGTGTTTGATTATAACCCCCCACTTCATAGCCCAGAACCCTTGAGAAAATTAGTTAAAACTTAAATTTGGTTCATTTCTATTGTCTCTCCCAAAGAGAGAATAAAAAGATATTTATTTCCTTTACACAAAATAAAAATGTATTAAGATATACAAGAATTACAAGTTTTCATTGAAAAAAAATTTATAAAAGCAGAATCAATGACAACTTATCACTATTCTTATATTCTATCAGCAGGCTGATGATTAAAACATTAAGACATGGAGTATTTATTAAGTGCTAGGCACTTTAAAGTATTTCATTTTCACAACAACCCTGGGAGGTAGATGTTGTTATCATGCCTATTTTAGAGTTGAAAAAATGGGGGCAGTTAGGTTAAGTGACTTGCCTAGGATCACACAGCTAAGTATCTGAGGCAGACTCAAGTCTTCCTGACTTCAGGCCCAAAGTGTCATCTAGATGGCTGCCCTTGTAAGAGGGAGGGCAACTGCCTCCTAACCCATCTCTCGGCGGCTCAATGAGTTCTGACTTGTGGCAAACAGGGAGGAAAAGAGGGGAGAAAAGGGGAAACTGTATAAGAGAGACAGACAGACAGGCAGACAGACAAGAGACAGATGGAGAGACAGAGACACAGACACAGAAAGAGAGAGAGAGAGAAAAACAGACAGGGAGACAGAGATACAGAAAGAGACAGACAGAGAGAGAGAGAGAGACAGAGACAGAGAGAGAGAGATAGAGACAGAGAGACACAGAGAGAGAGAGAGACAGAGACAGAGACACACACAGAGAGAGAGAGAGAGAGAGAGAGAGAGAGAGAGAGAGAGAGAGAGAGAGAGACAAAGCGAGAGAGAGAGAGACAAAGCGAGAGAGAGAGAGACAAAGCGAGAGAGAGAGAGAGAGAAACAGACAGGGAGACAGAGATACAGAAAGAGAGACACACACACACAGAGAGAGAGAGAGAGAGAGAGAGAGAGAGAGAGAGAGAGAGAGAGAGAGAGAGAGAGAGATGGAGAGACAGAGACAGACACAGAAAGAGAGAGAGAGAGAGAGACAAAGCGAGAGAGAGAGAGAGAGAGAGAGAGAGAGAGAGAGAGAGAGAGAGAGAGAGAGAGAGAGAGAAACAGACAGGGAGACAGAGATACAGAAAGAGAGACACAGAGAGAGAGACAGAGACAGATGGAGAGACACAGACACAAACACAGAAAGAGAGAGAGAGAGAGAGAGAGAAACAGGGAGACAGAGATACAGAAAGAGAGACACAGAGAGAGACAGAGACAGAGAGACAGACAAAGACAGAGAGAGACAGAAAGAGACAGACAGAGAGAGATACAGAGAAAGACAGAGACAGACAGAGAGACAGATACAGAGAGAGAGAGAGATAGACAGAGAATGAGACAGAGAAGCCTTCCTGCTAGCAGGTGGATTGCCTTGTCATTTGAAAGCATCCAGCCCTTTGAATGTGGAGCCGCCCACATCCTGGAAGTGGCCAGGATGGGCTCTGTGCCATGGCCCCCACATGCATGCCCAATGGGGGTGCAATCTCCACTATAAAAAAGCAAGAATAAGAAAGGATCAGGCAGAACGTGGTACCTCGTTCATTCCTTCTTAATGTAGTCCTGTGCAGGACTTTCTATAACCCTGCCCCCCCTGCCTCCAGGACTGGTTATTCTTAGTCCCCCACACTTGGCCCCTTTCTGTGATGTCCAGGATTCTGTATCTAGGACAAGGATTTCTAACTTTTAGGGGGAGTCATGATGAAATCTACGGGCCCCTTCTCAGAATAATGTCTTTAAATACATAAAATACGTAGAATTACAAAGGAAATCAATTATATTGAATTATAGTTTTCAAAAAAAAAAATTAAACATTTATAGATCTCAGGTTAAGAAACCCCGCGGAGGGAGGACCTGTGAGCATGAGTTGCCTCTCATTTCAGCCCCCCTCCACTGGCCACACCTATTTATTCTACACTCATTTTGTTGTTTCAGTCATTTAAACTTCAAGGTTATATTAAATAAACATTAGTAAAAAAAAAAAAAATGGTAAAAATCAAGTATAAGTCACTTGAATCATAAAATGTGATGTTTCAAACACTTCCCAGCTCCAACCCCCAGGCAAACTCTATTCAGATTTGAGTCTGTTTCTACTTAATGTCTTCAGTTTCCCAGGCTGTGAAGAAGAGAGAATGAGCAAGTTTATTTCTTTCAAGCAAAACAAAACAAATCTTCCATTTCCAAACAGTGAGGGAGCAAAGAATTAAAGTAGCTGGGCAGTGCACCTCTGAACAGCACCTGGGCCTTGAGTCCCCCTCTGTTCCTGTAGGGTGGGCAGCACCCCAGGGCACTCCCAAAGCCACTTCTTTTCCACTGGCCTCACGGTTCCTCTGGGCTCCCCTCCTCCAGGGTACCTGTGTACCTCTAGAGGGCCAGTGGAACCTGTGCTGTACACCCAGGATCAGGACGTCACCAAGTTCTGAGTCTGTCTTCTTCAAACTTTGTGCATCAGAAGACCCTTGAAGTTATTTGCAAGACGTACATACTCTCCACCCTACAGTGTTCCAGGAGCTGTAGCTCAGACGGCAGGACTTCTTAAACTCTTTCCACTCCTGACCCCTTTTTACCTGAGAAATTTTTACGTGACCCTGGGCATATAACTATATAAAATAGGTATGCAAATCAAACATTTACTGATATAAATCATAAGTTCAGCATTCCCACATTCAATTACAAGATTCAAACCACAGTTTAAGAAGCCAGGGTCTAGTAAGAGAGCCACTGCCCACATACATACAAGCCAGGCCTAAAGCTTTCTGGGAAATTCAGGTTCATTGCATTAAATTGTTATTAAATACTGCTTAATCGACCTTTCATTTTCTTTCTGGATTCAATTAGATTGCTTCCTTATAACTAACCTTGAGCTCTTAGGAATCATGTTCCTCCCAAAACAATCATGAGACTTCAAGTCAATTTAACATCAAAAGTTTTTTTCAGTTGTTTTTCCTCAACTTCTAGCGAATTTTCTCTGGCACATTCACAAGTAATGTATTTATCTTGCTAAACTGATTGACTTGAAGTGATGGCCTGGCCATGCCTTTGGCTGGTCTGTTCTCTCTTACTTTGTTCTTTTTTAAATGAAAGAAACTGAGAGAAGGACATTCTAGTAACATGGCTACATCCCAACACCCTCATGACCCTGAAATGACTATTTTTTTGCTAAAAATAAAACAAAACAAAGGGTTCTGACAGTGCAGCAGGTTCTTTTCTCATATTTCCCTCAAATGTGAGCTCAAGTTGGGCTCTAACCATAATTATTGCTCCCCCACCTCCTCCTCTGTTTCTGAATCTCTCCCATCACCAGCCACTATATTCATTATATGACATCACGGTGCAGCGGTAAAAAGGTACAATTTACTTAAAACAGCAACAAAATAAATGACAAGGAAGTAAAATGCAGCAACTTTATTAACCAGTTCCCCAAACTGCCTCCTCTCTCGCTTTCAATATAGTCTGTGAGAGCTCAGCTTCTGCTTTTTAAGCCAGAACAAGAAAAAACAAACAAAATCAGATTCATCAGCTTGGCAAGGGGTTAGTGGAGCAGCATTCCCAGCAACCACAATGGTACACTGGATTGCTCCTCTGTGAGATGGGATGGGGATCACAGAAACCCTGGCTCTGGAGAACAGTATTTCTCAGTAATAGGAAGCTCGGGAGCTTCATACACCTTTCTCCCCGTCTCCTGATATATCTTTGTCACATTTCTCCTTTATTGCTTTCTCCAGTGTTCCTTTCAAAACCTCCTACCTTAGAGGAGTTTCTATGCTATGTGCCCACCCATGCCCTCCTGAGGGAAAGTTTCCCTGATCCCAGAGACTTGTGGAAACCTGACAGACTTCTGGAGATGCTCCTTACATTTTTTAAACTCTTAGTAAAAAAGGTTAAAATACTTCCCATTAGTGTTTTGTATAATCCAGAATTTGAATATAATTTTCTCAATGTCTTTTAATATAGTATTGAATAAGAACATGCTTCTGACTTATTATTATTTCATATCATCACTATTGTTATTATATCATTGAGTCGAAAGCTGAGCCTCCATCAGGAAGATGGGAGTTTGAATTCGGCCTCAGACACTTGTGAGCTTTGTGATGTTTGTCTCAGTTTCCTCATCCATAAAATAAGAATAATAACAGCCCCTACTTCATGGGTCGTGAGGATCAAATGAGATCATTTTAAAGCACTTACTCCAGTGCTTGGTACATAGTAGGTACTATATAAATGTTAGTTATTTATCTATAAATATGATAATATATAAATATATATTATAAATATAAATATATTTTATATAAATAACAATAATTGTTTTTATTATATCTGTAAGTGACCAAGAATCCTAATCCTCTCTATCAGATACTCAACAACCTCTCATCAAACCTCTTCAAGACCTCCAGTGAGGGGAAACCTGCTTTCTGAATAGGTAGTCCCCTTCTATTTTAGTCTATTTTAGGATAGCATTCATCCTTAGGAAGTTTTTCCTTATATTAAATTAATTTGCTCCCTTGTAAAGCTTAAATGCTGTCGGAGGAGAATATCTGTCTATCTATTTATCTGTCTATCCATAAATATACACACACACACACACACGACACACACACACACACATTTATACATTCGTGTGTGTGTGTGTGTGTGTGTGTGTGTGTGTGTGACCAGGAATAAGAACTGGACCTTTTGCTGTTCTAAAACATCTAAAATGCTGAGGTTTTCATGTTTTCTTTTGTTTTGCTTTGTTTCTGCCCAGGATAGCTTATATCATTTCTAGTGGTGATTTCTAGGTTCCATTTAAAAGAGAAGGAGCATAAGTATTTTGATAGCGCCTACTATTTGCCAGGCTTTGTGATAAGTGCTTTACAAATGTGATCACATCTGATCCTTACAACAACCCTGGGATTTTAGTTGCTACTATTATCCTCTTTTTACAGTTGGGGAAACTGAGGCAGATGGGTTCATGGCTTGCCCAGAATTACATAGCTGGGAAGTGTCTGTGGCCAAATTGGAACTCGGATCTGTACTCCAGCTCCAGCACTCTATCCCCTACTATTTCTCTTCATGTGAATTCATGTGAATTTCTTCTTCAAGTACATGTAATGTCCTCTCTAAAAAATGGGGTTTTCTTGGGGTCTCTGGGAGCAGCCTTCCTTTCAGTTTAGTAATCACCACAAGCGCAGCCAGGTGTTAAAGTCCAAATCCTGTATTATCTCTTTCCAAGCCTTGTCTCCTTTCCTGGGGCCCGGTTAACTTTCTTGAGTCCAGATCCTTTATTCTCTCCTTCCTGGGCCTGGGCAGCTTTCTGGAGAGCCTTGCAGTCTGGCCTTGGTCTTAGTGGGGAAAGTGCAGGACTCCAGCCCAGCCACCAGAAAGATGGAAGATCGAATTGAATTTCTCCCCTTGGTTCGGAGAGTTTAGGCTCCTGCTGCCAGTCCTTTGCCTTCTCTCTGAATGACTCTGAATCTCCCCGGCTGAGGCTTCTTGCTTATATGCTGCACACTGAGTACACACCAATCATTATATCACTAGGAAACCATTATTTGTTGTAGAATTAAATCAGTGCTAAACTAGATTTAACCATTGTCTCCTCAATTCCACTCAGTACCTAGTTTCAAGCTCTGGTCTATAACATCTCCTTGTAGGATTAAATCATTCATACTGAACCATGCTAAATTAGATAACTATTGTCTCTATCAATCCCACTGACTTAGTACCTTGTAAGAGTCCTTTGTTTCAAGTTCAGAGTTCTGGCCCATAACCCAGTACCAAGTACCCAGATTTAGAAAAGTAATTACGTCACATTCTAGAGCCACACCCCAAGGAGACAGTACAGCTCTATCAGGTCAACAAATAGAGGCCTCTGAACTCTTGGAAGAAAGCCAGCAGCGACCACCATGTGCCTCTGCGTATTCTGAATATTACAGGACCACCTTTCTCCTCTTGGCACCTGCGGAAAGCTCCTTCCTTAGAATGGAAATGGCTGCTTTCTCCTCAGAGAACTCGGCTCACCCCTCCTGTCAGGAGAATCTCGTGGCTGCTCCTTCGCTCCCCGTGTTCCTCTTCTTGGTCATGCTATTCTGTTCCCTAACCTCCTGACAGAGCTCAGTTAGTCCATAAACATTTATTAAGCACCTACTACATTCGGGCACTGTTCTAAACACTGCGGGTGCAGAGAGAACCAAAGAACAAATGAACAAACAAACTTCCCCGCTCTCAGGAAACTCCTGGTTTGGTGGGGGACACAAAATGAAAACTACCATGTACGAGGAGATATATATGGGATCCATTGGAAATAAATTACAGAGGTCAGGATTCATTTCTGCCTCTTCGGATCCTTTTGCTTTTACCATGATACTCTATTTTCCCAAAGAAGGCATTTAATCTTTCTTGATACTCTGGAGACTAGAGACGCCTTCATCTAAGTAAAACCTTATCTGCTTCTAGGAGGAAGTCCCATCTACCTTTTGACCATAGATAGCAGTTATTAGCCAGGGCAAAGACAAACCGTACACAGGGTGAACGCTCTGCAAAATGTTCCTCGCTTTCCTGGAAGCCGGCTTCCGTCTTCAGTCCAGTTATCCGGGGTGGTACTTGGGGGCCAGCTCTCGTAGGGAGCTGCCCATTCACTGGGCTTGACCGATTGTGTCCTCCTGCCCTGTCCTGCAATGTGAAGCCAACTGGCTGGGTGGAATTTGATTGACAGTGGTGACTTAATTTCAAAAGCCGATGAGAACAATAAATGAATATAGGTATAAGTCTATATACATACATACTCTGTCATTTACAACTTCTGTGGATTTGGGCTCTCTCGGTTTTTTATACGGGAGGGGGCTTGAGTTTGATTTCTAAGGGCCCTTCCATCTTGAAACTTAGGATCCAACTAGCTGTCTTATAATGGCAAGCACTATTCTCTGGTCAGTTTAGTGAATTTGGAGTTTGCGTTGTTGCTCATAGCTGCCGTTTCTATAGTAGTTTAGGTCTGCCCAGTATTTTACATATATCATCTCGTTCAGTCTTCACACCAGTCCTCTGAGGCCAAGGGTAGCTATTGATGTTTCTGTTTTATAGATGAGACTTCTGAGTTTCAAAGAGCCGGAATGAATTGCCCAGGGTGATGCTACTAGAACGCTCCCAGACTCAAGTCTAGCCCTCTTTCCACTCTACCATAAAAACGCAGAAAGCTGCGTTTCCTTAAAGTGGATTTTACCTGATATATGCTTACTAGGTAGATAGGAAAGGAAAATCAGCTGGTTATTCCTGGTTTCTCCCTTGCTTACATCATCATTTAGCTTTCACATTTCAGTTCCATTTAATCAGCATTTATTCAGCACCAACTATATGCAAGGCACTGAGCTAGATGCTAGGGATCAAAGACAAAAATGAGAAAAAAGTAGCCCTCCCTGTTGCGCACAGTGCTTGGCACATAGTAGGTATTTTATATATGCTGCCGCTGCTGCTTCTTGTTCTTGGAGTTGCTTCCAGAAAGGTATTTTATAGACAATACTATATAAAAACATGTACTGTAAGTACTGTACTTATAGTACTATATAAACAGCATAAAGAGTAGACCAGGGTCCTCAGACTTTTTAAATAGGGGCCAGTTCCCTGTCCCTCAGACTGTGGGAGGGCCGGACTATAGTAAAAACAAAAGCTCACCCTCTGTCTCCGCCCTCAGCCCATTGGCCATAACAAGGCGGGCCGCATAAAGTCCTCAGTGGGCTGAATCTGGCCCGTGGACCGTAGTTTGAGAACCCCTGGAATAGAGTGAGCACCTCGGAGTCAGAAAGTCCAGAGTTCTGGACAAAGTTCCAGATCTGGATACCACTGTATCATTTTTCCATGATGTACTTTATTGTAAACTGGTAATCGCCCCTTATTTTACAAGTAAGGATGATAAAGCACATCACAAGATAGTTATGTTTCAGATCAGATGATGTATATAAAGTCCTTTGCAAATTTTAAGGTACTGTCAATTATTATTATTATTATTATTCAGATACACACTCATCCTATTCTCTGACCACATCTGAGACATGTAATTCTGAGGAGCCACCTGGACTACCTTTGGGACAAGATAATCAATCGGTTCCTCTCTATTAAAATTCTTTTTAAATGTCAGTTATTATTAAGAGGTTAAAGCTATCGACTAAAATGAGGTTTGTGAATTTCATTTACCTACTTTATAGCTTATCATTCCTCATTATTGAGAGTATTTCAGGTTCCCAGATACATGTTCTGTTACCGGGCCCACTGGTCCTGGCCCAAGAGTACAAATTGCAAGTTGATAATCCTGAGGGTCTGGAAGATTGTTTTTTTTTTTAAAATTTTAAGTGCTACTGGTTCTTTTTAAAAATACTACAATCATTTCATCAACATCATTTCAAACACAAGATATGTGACCTTAGGCAAACCACTTACCTTCTGCCTCAATTTCTTCAACTGTAAAATGGAGATAATAATAGCACCTACATTCCAGGTCATTGTAAAGATCAAATAAGATCTTTGTAAAGTGCTTAGGGAAGTAGATGTTACCTACTAAGCTCTATATAAATGCTGGCTATTCGTATTATTTTCTCCATTTTACAGGTGGAGAAATTGAAGTAAACATATGTTAAGTGACTTGCCCAAAATCATAGATCTAGTATATATTTAAGGAAGGATTTGAACTCAAGTCTAATATTTCCCTCATAAAAGAGAAAAACAGTTAAGCAATAACGATCAATGAAGCCATATCTTATAGTCCGTAGGATATAGTCCCCCCCCAACAATACTACTGAAAAGAAAAAAAAAGTTTCATCAGATGTTGTCTAGAACTGAGGTTCGTGGTTATCGTTCAGCTGCCTTCAGCATTTCCATTTAGATAATTCTAGTCACCGTCCTCATTGCCCTCCGGGTTCTGTTCTGCATCATTTCATGCAAGTCTCCCCTTGTTTCTCCGAGGACCTACCGGAGTCCCAGTCTTGTTGGACTTGGCGACTACATGAAGTTGGCCAGGGGTGAAGCTATGTCCCAAATACTTCTTGTGTAAGTCAGGGTTCGTAGAATGGTGGATTCAGAGCTGGAAGGAAATTTGGAGCTCAGCTGGTCCAATATCTTCAGGGTAAGGAGGCGGAGGCTCAGAAATACCAGACAAAGCCTCACAGAAACCTCTGACCGGCCTCCCGCTGGTCCGCCATGCAGCTCCAGCCTGTGTTCTGGGGCCTCTGCTCAGTCCTTTCCCAGACTCCTTGTTCCCTCCTGAAGTTCTTCCCTTGGACTTGCCCATAAGTGACCCGGACTCACCTTGCCGAGCTCCGGCTCCGATGAGCCAGTCTTGGCATTTGTTCACCGCCCTACCTGAAAGTCTTGTTTCTGAGCATCTCCTCCCTGCACCTGCCGCCTCCCGCCCCCGTCAGCACGAGGCAGGGAGAGGGACGGTCAGACGTGGTGGGAAGGAGGGTCCCTCTCCAGGCCTGGGGATGAAAAAAAGCAGAAGACCCGGGAGGCCTACCCAATGGCCATGGTTGTGGAGGGGCAGAATCCAATTCCGGCTCAAGTCCCTGGGCTTCCCCTGCTCTCTACTGCTGTCTTCTCTGCCCTCCCCCGCCAAGGACACACCCTCCCCTTGGCCTCCCTTAACCCAGCACTGCCCAGGCAGGCTTGCCCGAGACAAGTAGGCTTGAGGGTACCATCTCCCACACTTGTGCCAACGCAGAGTGGAGGCCTGAGGCCTGAAGTCACAATCCAGAGATTTACGCTCTTTTTATTGGTTTATTTTTTTCTGGTTATACGTGTACATTCGTTTGTAAAAAACACATTTCATTATGAATCATGTTGGGAGAGAAAAATCAGAACAAAAGGGGAAAACCACAAGAAAAAAAAAACAGAAGAAAAAAAGTGCACCTAGCATGTGTTGATTTACATTCAGTCTCCATAGTTCTCTCTCTGGTTGTGCTACTTTTAATGGTTCAGAGCTCCTATCCAGACTCTATGAGAAAATCTTTCTAGAGAATCTTTTACTCTTTTACTAACATGTCAAGTTCAGTCAAGAAATGATTGTTAACACTACTATTGTCATGTATTTGATGGGGGTCAGAGATTAAGGACTTTAAAGTCTAAACCAGGTATTTATAACCTGAGCTCCTTAAATCCCTAAAGGGTCTGGAAAGATTTCAGAGGGACTGCTAACTTGGGTGAGGAAAAAAAAAAAATACACCTTTATTTTCACTGACCTTTAGTTGCCTTTGAAATTCTATGTAACTTATTTTATGCATTTAAAAAACATTATTCTGTGGGGTTCATAGCATTCCCTACCATACCAGAGGAGTTTATGACACACAAAAAATGGTTGGGAAGCTATGGTCGAGGGCAGTGATGTCAAATTCAAAAAGAAATGAAGGCTACTGAGCTATTTGTAAGGATCCCTATGAGTCACATTTTGACTTAGAAAACCTCATTTTAGTGTTATCTATGTTTTGTTGTATGTGTGTTTATTCTCTTCAATATTTCCCAATTGTGCTTTAATCAGGTTCAGGATGCACCCAGCACTAGGCCTCCTGTCTGGAGTGACAAAGATTTCCCACAAGGGCAGTAGCTGCATCTCTAAGTGGGAGAGAGCTATTGGATCCCTTAGCTAGTGCTGCTCCCAGCTACATTTCGCTTCTGCTACTTAAGAACGAGCAGAGTGATAAATATCTGTTCTGGAGGCTGGGGAAGGCATGCATAGTCCAGGAATACTTTGGAATTTAGGATAAAAGGGCTCATTGTGGGAGAGATGGAAAGAAGAGCTCTGTGAGGGGAGACAAAGGCCCTTGGGTCTCCCCAAGCTAAGGCTGAGGAAAAAGGTAGAAAAGAGTGGGTATGGGAAGACCATGAGCTGTGAGATCCCGTGCTGGCCAAGGCATGATCCTTTCATTGTGAGCAAGGATAAAATTTTGGCCCTTCAGGGAGGAGGAAGAAAGAAGTGATGCTTTCTCTTCCCTAGTTTGGGGTACTTTGAAACAACACCCCAAATTTTCTTTCCTAGTTATGGCTCTAGGAAGTAACTATATTATTGTATTGTCTCCTCAAAAATGGACACATCTCCATCCTCTAGAGCTCCTTTTCATCTGAACTTGCTAGTAATCACTGAATAAGACCTTATACTTCATTAGAGGGATTGCTATCCCTCCACAATGCCTTACACATAACTCAATTTATTTTAGCAAACATTTATTCATCTTGCTTCTGACACATTGTCTATGTGATCTCAAGTGAGTCACTAATTCTTTGAGCTCTTCGTGCAATTCTCAATACTACAAATTGCAGACAAAATTCCAATCTGTGCTGGAGAGGAAATTTCCCCCCAGAAACTCCCTGCAGCCATGAAATCACAGATCTGGCCACAACAACAACAACAACAACAAAATGTTAGATTATAAAGATACTGGTATAAAAACGAACATTTCTGCCACCAGTGAACTTCCATTCTGTACAGTGGAACCTCAGAAATTTTTATCAAGTTGAATTTTGTGAATTTTCTGTGCTCAATGATCCTTCTAGTACAATGCAGATAAAAGATATGGAGAGTACCCCCAAAGGCTTCTCTATGGCTTCCAGACCATTCCAATGAGAACATCATGAGGGCAGACTGTCTTTTGATTTTCATTATTTTCTCAGCTCTTAGCTAGTGCCTGACATATAGTGACCACTTAATAAATGCTTGCTGACTTGCAGATATCCCATTACATCACGTAGTACTGGAAAACATTGTGAATGGGCTACAAATACAAAAAAAAAAAAAAAAAATGCCAAGGAACCTTCTTCTATCATAGAACATGGCTGTCAACACTGGGTAGCCCACATAGTCAGTCCTAGAATGGGAAGTAAAAATGCAGACTCCTAGTAGAATCTAGGTTACTTTAGGACAGGAAGTGGTTTCTGTTTGTTTTGTCTTTCTATCCCCAGTGCTGTAAATTTAATTCAGTTCAATTTGGCAAGCTTTTATTAATCACATGCTGTGTGCAAGATCTTGCAGGTGAGAAAGGGGAGCTACATAAAAATAAAAGGAAAACAACCTTTGCACTTAATAAATATTTATTGAATAAAACCAAATGTAAATGAAATGAAAGTATATTTCTGAAATGGAAATTTCTTGTTTTATATATATTGAATCCTTTCTAATGTTCTGCTATGTACTTAGAAATGTTTTTTTTTGCTTGTTTCTCATTTTGAATAAGTAAAAATTTTATACCAAAACCAAAAGTATTTTTCGTTGATTTCCCTTACCTTGAAGTTTATAGAGATTGGACCCATATCATCAACTTCTAAGATGTGAATAACATTTAATTGTATGTCAGTTCCATTGATTTTCCTAACCATAATACTCATAGCATGTACCAATTGACAGATTAAAGGATTTTAAATGGGAAAGGATGGGAAAGGAAAGTTTTAAGATTTTGCAGTGTATGGCCTCCAAATCATTCTTGGTGAAAGACCTTTGTGAATCAAGATTAGTCCTTAGTGAATTTGGATTACCTTGGTAGAATTTTAGGATTGCTGTGTTTTCTTCTATTAATTTATCCCTAAAGGAATAATGATTTTTATTGAGAAATTAGAGGGAAAGAGAAAAAGAGCTCTGGATTTTCAATCAAAAACCATGATGTGTTCACATCCTAGCCCAGACACCATGTGTGACTGTTAGCAATTCAGTGGCCCTTTCGGGTTCTCTTTTCTTATCTGTAAAAAGATGGTGGTGGGTTAAATGATACCCAAGCTCTCTTCTAGCTCTAATCCTATGAGCCAGTGATTTTCCTTTTTTTCTTCCTTCTCCCCTCCTTTCCTGGATTATGATGGCTATTATGCATGTGCATATCCCAAAGTCTTCTCTTCCCACTTTATTCTTTCTCTTAGTGATGTCACCATCTACCCAATTTGATCATCTCTATGCAAATGATAATGCTCAAATCTTTATATTCAGACCTCAACTCTCTCATAATTCCCAATCGCATAATTGTCTCCTGGAACAACGCAACCTAGAGGGACATATCCAATTCAAAATTTGCTCTTTCTCAAAATCAAATCAAAACCAAGCCAAACCAAACCTCTCTTCTAATCCTCCCTATTTTGATAGAAGATGCTTCCATCTCTCTAATGACAGAGATTCATAACCCCAGAGCCATCCCCTGATCTTCCTCTTCCTCACTCCTTGTATCCACTCAGTTGCCAGCTTTTATTGATTCTTTCTCCATGGCATATTTTGCATCTGTAGCTCCACTCACGTGACCGCCATCCCTCTTCCTTTACCTGGAGTACTGCAAGAGACTTATAATGGGCCTCTCCTTCTTTCTCTGGACACAGCTGACAAAGTAATATTCCTAAAGCAGAGCCCTAGCCGCCTTCCTTCCCTCTTTCTGCCTGGGATGTTGCAGGGAGACTGGCACTTCTGGCACGAGGCTGCTGAGCCCTAGTTGGGGCGCCCGACTCTCACTTGTGGCTCCAAGAAGCCCTGCCCCACCCCACTGAGCCTTCCCGGCAAACTGGCTAAACCAGGTAGAAGGTACCTGGCTATTAGGGGATGTCCACCCCAAGGTGTGAAGCCCCTCCCGGCAGAAGGGGCAGGTGAGAACACCGTGTTCCCATGGCCGTGCAGGCACCCTGTGGGGTGCTTAAAGCTCGGTCAGCCATCAAAGATACCCAGGTCATCCACTGCAGTTCTGGCCCCTGCCAGTCATCTTGACTTTTGTAATGACACTGACCTTTGATGTCTGGAAAAGAGAGTAAGACGGACAACTTTATGCAACTGCCTCACTTAAATCCAATTCACAAGCAAGTCAAGACATCACCCCATGATGTCACTGGTCCTCTCCCCAAACAAAGGACAAATAGCCCTGCCTCCAAGATAAAACCCAAACTTCTCTGTCTGGCTCACGAGAGAGGAAGAAGCTCTGAGCCCAAATCCAATCTCAGACACTTACAAGATGTACGACCCTGGCCACGGCATTGAAGTTTGGCCCACTTTCCTCACTACCTGTTGTAGTAGTTGTAGTTGTAGTGTAGTTGGGCTGTTGTGGGGATCAGAAAAGGCAATAACGGTAAAATGCTCAGCAGATTAGCTTTATTATTAATTGTTTTCTATTTGGTATTTAAAGCCTCTCCAACTAGCTCCCACTTATTTTGCTAGATTAAAGGATTTTAACCTCTGGAAACTTTCAAATAAATATTTGAATAACTAGATATAATTTGTTTCCTATTTATTTTATGCACTTCAAAACATTCTTCATATAGAGAAAGGGTCCATAGACTTCTACTAGGCTGCTAAGAGTTGTCTGTTACACACAAAAAGGTGAAGAATCTCTGTTTTGGGGCCATTTCACATTATTCTCTTTTATGCATTCTACATCCTAACTAGACTGACCTTAATGTTCCCCACAAAAAAAACACCATTCCAGCTCCTGCCTTCATTCCTCTTCAGCAGATTGCTTCCTCTCGCCCTCATCCCCGATACCTGGGAGGTGCTCACTCCTCATCACTGCCTCTTGGAATCCCTAGCTTCGGTTTAGTTTTACGTTTCCTTCAAGAGTCCTTTTTGAACTCCTTCCAATTTTTAGTACTGATCTAAAAATAACTGTGTTTACTCCATGTGTGTTTTGTATTTATTTCTGCATATGCCGTCTCCTCCTCTCCCACCTCAGAATAATACGTAAGGGAAGAGACTGAGTTCATTTTTCCCTTAGCATTTTCATTCCTAACATATCACTGGTGTTTGATAAATACTTGCTGAGTTGAATTTCTAGGTCTGCACTGGATACGTTGGCAGAGGTTATTGTTGTTTAGTCATGTCAGAAACCTTTGTGATCCCATTCTTGGCAGATTATGTCCTCCCCTTTCATTTTACCGATGGGGAAACTGAGGCAGACATGGTTCCGTGATGTGCTCAGGGTCTATTATGTGTCTGAGACTGGATTTAAACTCAGGCCTTCCCGTCTCCAGAGCAGGCATTCTAGCCACTGTGCTACTTTGCTGTCTGAGGATCTAGGTTCAAATCTCTGCTCCACTAAACACGAACTGTTGGTTATTTCATTGCTCTGGGTAGCCATTTTCTCAGTTTTAAAATAGGAGAGGGAAAGACTAGAGGAGCTATAAAGTTATATCCAGTTCTACATGTTTAATCTTAGTTCGGCCTCTTAGAATTAGGAGGGTGTTAGGAAAGTCAAGTAAGGTAGAATGAGTCAGAGTCAGGGAGTCACTGTGACAGACTTTGACTGAAGCAGTGCCATCTGGAAGTCTATTTACCTGTTTAGAAATATCTCCGATGTAGCTCTGAGCAGAAAGATGGTGTGTCCCAAAGAACTCCTCGCTCATTTTTTACCCTAACCCTGCCTGAATTGGCCTGACGCCTGATGCCTTTGGAAGATGATGGGCGGGTAGACTGGCCCTTGGGAAGTGCGCATGCTCAGCGCAATTTAATAGGCACTTATTATTTTTTTTTTTAATTTTTTATTTTATTTTATAATTATAACATTTTTTGACAGTACATATGCATGGGTAATTTTTTACAACATTATCCCTTGCACTTACTTCTATTCAGATTTTTTCCCTTCCTCCCCCAGCCCCCTCCCCCAGATGGCAAGCAGTCTTATATATGTTAAATATATTACAGTATAATTTAGATACAATATATGTGTGTAGAACTGAATTTTTTGTTGCACAGGAAGAATTGGATTCAGAAGGTAAAAATAACAGTTTACATTCATTTCCCAGTGTTCCTTTTCTGGATGTAGCTGGTTCTGTCCATCATTAATCAATTGGAATTGGATTAGCTCTTCTCTATGTTGAAGATATCCACTTCCATCAGCATACATCCTCGTACAGTATCATTGTTGAAGTGTATAATGATCTTCTGCTTCTGCTCGTTTCACTCAGCATCAGTTGATGTAAGTCTCTCCAAGCCTCTCTGTATTTCTCCTGTTGGTCATTTCTTATAGAACAATAATATTCCATAACATTCATATACCATAGTTTACCCAACCATTCTCCAATTGATGGACATCTATTCATCTTCCAGCTTCTAGCCACTATGAAAAGGGCTGCCACAAACATTTTGGCACATACAGGTCCCTTTCCCTTCTCTAGTAGTTCCTTGGGGTATAAGCCCAGTAGTAGTATGGCTGGGTCAAAGGGTATGCACATTTTGATAACTTTTTGGGCATAATTCCAGATTGCTCTCCAGAATGGTTGGATTCTTTCACAACTCCACCAACAATGCATCAGTGTCCCAGTTTTCCCACAGCCCCTCCAACATTCATCGTTATTTGTTCCTGTCATCTTAGCCAATCTGACAGGTGGGTAATGATACCTCAGAGTTGTCTTAATTTGCATTTCTCTGATCAATAGTGATTTGGAACACTCTTTCATATGAGTGGAAATAGTTTTAATTTCATCATCTGAAAATTGTCTGTTCATATCCTTTGACCATTTATCAGTTGGAGAATGGCTTGATTTCTTATAAATTAAAGTCAATTCTCTGTATATTTTGGAGATGAGGCCTTTATCAGAACCTTTAACTGTAAAAATTTTTTCCCAATTTGTTACTTCCCTTCTAATCTTGTTTGCATTAGTTTTGTTTGTGCAGAAACTTTTTAATTTGGTGTAATCAAAATGTTCTATTTTGTGATCAATAATGGTCTCTAGATCTCCCTTGGACACAAACTCCTTCCTCCTCCACAAGTCTGAGAGGTAAACCATCCCATGTTCCTCCAATTTATTTATGATTTCGTTCTTTATGCCTAAATCTTGGACCCATTTTGATCTAATCTTAGTATGTGGTGTTAAATGTGGGTCCATGCCTAGTTTCTGCCATACTAATTTCCAGTTTTCCCAGCAGTTTTTGTCAAATAATGAATTCTTATCCCAAAATTTGGGATCTTTGGGTTTGTCAAAGATTAGATTGCTATTTTTATTCACTATCTTGCCCTGTGAACCTAACCTATGCCACTGATCAACTAGTCTATTTCTTAGCCAATACTAAATGGTTTTGGTAACTGTTGCTTTATAATATAGCTTTAAATCAGGTACAACTAGGCCACCTTCCTCTGACTTTTTTTCCATTAGTTCCCTTGCAATTCTCGACCTTTTATTCTTCCATATGAATTAGGCACTTATTATTAATGCCTACTATGTGACAAGCCCCGGCGAAGATGCTTAGGCTTACAAAGACAAAAAATGCCATCTCCCCTGCCCTCAAAAAGTTTTCTGATAGGAGTTTTTAAAAGCTAATCTACTGGCGTATAGCAGGGCTCCCCAGTGAGCCCAAGCTAGCCTGCTTGTGTGTGGCCGCGAGCTCACCCTTCTTGGCTGAAGATTGGCTTTGCTCACCCTTCTTACAGACTTGCAGGCCCGGAACCTTCAGGGTTTAAGAGGAGCTTCACACACATCATCTTTTTTGGTCCTCACCGCCATCCCGTGAAGAAGGTGTTATTATATTAACTTATTTTATCCTTAAAAGCACCCAGTGACACAAGGGAGAGTGCAGAATGTGAAGTCAGCCCCAGCCTCGGTAACCCTGGGCACATGCTGTGAGCTGCGTGTGCCTCGGTTTCTCCACCTGTGAAATAGGGACCGCAATACTTACTCGAAGGGTTCTTCTGAGGATCAAAAGACATAATAGTAGTGAATGTTTCGCCCATCATTATGCAGATGCCCACTCAGGCCTCCTTCCCTCCCCATCTGGCAGATGAGGCTCTAGGGAGCCGTGATTTGCTCCTGCTCACCCAACTAGAAGGTGTTGGAGGCGATATTTACACACCCCTTTTCCTTGAGCCACGGGTCAAGTTCTTCCCCACGGTCCCCTCGGTTTCATCTTAAACCAGTGCTCTGCCTGAATGCCTGCGCGAAGGTTGGATCCCAGTGGAATGATGTCTCCATACGTGCATTTTTCACCTTATAAATAGCCCGTTGGCTCAGTCTGAGATCCATGGATCAGGCGCTGGTGCGGCGGCCAAGGCTCTTTACAGGCTCAGAGGAGGCGAGCATGGCGCTAGTGGCTCGGGTGGCTCTCAGCCTCGGCGAGAGAGCCGGCAGCAGGCCAGAAAAAGAAAAGGCCCGCAGCCCTGGATCTCCCAGTGTCCTTGGTACCTTTATTTAGACAAGCGGAGTTTAGTTTCAATTATTGATGGGAATAGCTCTCGGTACACTGGTAAATGTCCTTTGGTGTATATTTCGTAAAAGTAATGAAGTCTCTGCCACGTGAATTTCCCTTTCTGCCCCAGGCTAGGCGGAGTCTACTGAAGACCTGGGCGGCCACCGAGTGTGTAGCGCGCGTGCGCGTGTAAATTACCGGGCAGAAGAGAAGGCCGTTCTGCTTCGGAGATTTTTCAGAAATGAGGCGGGGAGGTCCTCGGAGTATCATACGGCGGGCGGAATCGTGTCACCGCTCATTTCCGAGGCCTTTCTCTCGGTGTCGTTCTCACTTGCAATCCTGTATTTTTTTCTGGTTCTTCTTGAGAATGCTGACAACTTTTCACGGTAGCAAAATATTGGATGTTGAGAGGGTGCCCCCCATCAGTTAGGGACGGCCGAACAAGCCTTGGTGGTAGGAATATGACGGAATGCCATTGCGCGGTAAGAAATGATGAGCAGGCAGATTTCAGAAAATCCTGGAAAGGCCGGGGCAAACTGATGCAAGATGGACAGACGCGGGAAAACACTGAGCACAGGATCAGCAGCATCGTGAAGATCAGCTACGATGGACTCGGCCCTTCTCAGTATCGCACTGATCCAAGATGAGGGCAAAGCACTCACAAAGGAGTCCTTCCCCAGATAGTGAACTATTGGACTCCGAATGCAGAGGGAAGCATTTTTTCACTTTATTCTCTTTCATGCTTTCCCCCCCTTTACTCTTAATATAAGATATGTTTTATATGATTGCACATATCTAAATTATAACAAACTGCTTACTATCTTTAGAAGAGGGGGGAGATAGGGAGAGAAAAATTTGGAACTCAATCTTATAAAAATGAATGCTAAAATTTTCTTGACATGTAACTGAAGGAAAAAATACGATTTAAAAAATACATATATTTTGGCAAGTCTCAAGATAAGTAACTTAGGGCTATCCTGAATAGAACTATGGCAATTCATATTCCTATAGCACTTTAAGATTTATACTGTGTCTTCCCTAAAATAACTGGACTTGTGTAGAAGGGAGTTTATTAATGTCATTTTGTGGATAAGGAAATAAAGCCTTCAAAAAGTGATAGGATTAAGTCTAGACCATGCAGCTAACAGGAACGAAAATCAACTCGGGGAGGGGGGGGCAAAATATTTGGCTCATCTGCCTCTCTCACAGACATTTTTCAGACAGCCGTCCCAGTTCCTTTTCTGATTTTCATTGCAATCCCTGGGTCTTTATTTTTCTTTCCTTTCTCTTTCCTGCCAGTTCTGCTCCCTAACTCCATTTACTTTTTGGTTTTGAGATTCCGTCTTTTACATTGATTCCCAGTCCCTTATTCCATACATGAGGGTTTATATCGTTTGCTTTCTCCCTTAAGGAAGAATTCTATTTATTGATAGATATCACAGCAGTACTAACCTCAGTTTCTGTATGTTCATACAGCTTTTCTCTCTATCTTCTTCCCAATCTGTCCCCCAGGCACCCCCAGTGCAGGAGCACTGCATTTGCTGCATTTTGCTAAATTCCAACTCCCTCACTTTTGATCTCCCTTCTTTCTTTTCTCTTGAATTTCTAGACTTGATTCTCCTTCCAGTTCTATGGCTCTTTCTTGCCTGCTTCTGTCCCCCATGGCGCATAAACACCCATGAAAGGATTAAGTTGCAAAAAGTTCTCAGGGTAAGGTCAACCAGGAGAGGGTGCTGTGATGGTAAAAAGGCTTCCCTAGTAACTGGTCTTTATGAGGTAAAGTTGTTGTCCCTTTATATCCTAGAGAATTTACTAGACAAAGCCTCTGAAACTTTCTTTGTTTTGCTCCCACAAAACCTCGCGATGCTCCCAAATCAAGGATGTGATTTTACCCCTACTCACACATGAGAAGGAACTCTCATCCAGTTAGACATTAAGGAAGGAATTTGGGGAGGAGGTAAAATAATAACAAAAAACCAGTTTCACTGTTCAGAATCAGTGTGGGACTTCATTAAAAGAATAATCTTAACCCCCTGGAGGAAGGTGTACACCACTAAGCATAAGCCCTGCCTCTAGATCAGAGGTGTGAGCTAGGACTAGTTTTGCTGAAAAACAGAGACAGAGACAGGGAGACAAAGATAGAAAGAGAGTTAGAGAAAGAGAGGCAGAGACATAAAATGAGTGATTTAAAAATAAAGAATATATGTTTTCAAGGAATGAATCTCTTCTTTCCTACTTCCTTCTTGAAAAAAGAAAAACAGCATTTTGGTATAAAGATATTGTCCTGCTCAGAAGACCCTGGATTTAAAGTGCTGAATGGAAAGTAGCTTCTTAAGACTTTTGGCTGAAGAGATTATTTTTAGAATCCCGCCGTCTTGGGAAGGTTAACAGAATGTATACCCCAACCCCCAACCCTGAGACCTTCCGCCTCATCATCATCAGGTGATCCGAGAGAACCAATGAGAAGCCAAAGGGTTTATATAGGTGTCCACTTAGAAAAGAACATTAAGTTAATTTGAGGTTTTCAGATTTTGGTCATTATACTGAATTTGACCAAAATTTGTTGGCTTTTGTATATGCAATAAAATGAATTTAAAATGACTGGATTCCCTCCATGGAAAATGAGCAACGGCACTGGAAGTTTGGATCTCTAGGAGAACAACTGTTACCTCATGTTCTTAGAATAAGCCTGGGGTCTATTTTTCTCCTAAACCTGTAGCTCATGAGTCCCTACTGTTGTATTTTCCACAAGCCATAAAAGTCAGTGGACTCAATTAGTCTTTAGAAAAGTTGTTTACTCAAAAAATGGAACAAAAACAGTAGTTGTAATGCATTATCCCACAGAACTGGGGTGCCCTCTCCAACCAACATGCACATAGAAAGTAGAAACAACAGTGGCCTTGTGGCCTGTGTGACCAAGATGGTTCAAAACTCCAGAACAAGGCCTCAATATAATCATTCCCCCAGGAGAGTCTTCCTGAAGTTCACAGCAAGCCCAGGGGTTGGTAACAGATGCGCTGCTCCGGTTCTCGCCTGAGTGGTCCTTGTAGGACCCACTGTTTCAGCTGGATGGATGGCCCAGCTTGCTCCTTGCAGAGTGCACTGTTGTAGCTCAGTAACTCCACAGCTCGGCCCTCTGCTGTTAGGCAGATCACTTGGCTGGGCCAGGCAGCCCACCTGGCTGAAAGGTTGGTTCTTCCCAGGAAGGGGCATTTCTACTGGATTGGTAAATCTACTGAACTCCCCAGGCCTACTTTTCAATGGGCAACTATGGTCTCCATCACCAACAGCCTTGGCTTAGCTGCCAAACACTATTGTGTTTTATCAGAAAGGACAGAGAGCTTTAGTCTAAGTGAGGTTGGCAGTCACCTCCTAAAAGTGAGAGAGGTAAAACCCTTTCTGTTCAGCGGTTCTTTGGTACCCTCCATGTGGACCTCCACATTCTTAATTATGGTAACCAGCCATTTATATTTCCAAGATTGCTGTTTCAGCTTTATACAAATGAGTGTTTGGGGACAAAAGTATTGATGCAATGTGTGCTCTGGAAGAAATTGTCTTTTCACATACATTTGAGTTATCCAAAGCCTCTAGATAGATTAGAGGAAGTCGGAAAATCCTGAATTCCAACTCTGTTTCAGACACTATGTGACCCTAGGCAAATCATTTCACCCTGTTTACCTTAGTTTCCTTCTCCATAAAATGAGCTGGAGAATGAATGACAAACGATTCCAGTATTTCTGCCAAGAAAATCCCAAATGGGGTCATGAAGAATCTGACAGGGCTGAACCACAAGAACCTCTCCTTAGATGTTGAAACACTTCACTTACACCTGAAAGGGCCTTCCCTTCACATGGCTGCTATCTCCCCTTTCCACATTCAGCTAGACTGAAATTTAAGCCGGCAAACCTTTGCACTCCTAATGGTGGCAAAGACTGCAAGATGCTTTGATGGTACCAGAGATCCGTGATCTCATCACTGTAGTTATTTTCTCCAATAAGGAGGTCACAACCCTGCCATATGTTCTCATCCTGATTTTCTCTTGTCCATATCACTAAGCTTTGGGTAAACACGCTTTCTCACTGCTTTTCACTATTGTTTTATAAGGCAATACAGCTCATAATCTTTCACAAACTTTCTCCATAAAATTCATAAAATAGTTTATAACTTAAACCGGGCTTATCTCCAGCTGTCATATTTCTCTACCTGGTGAGTAAATCAACCGACTAGATAAAGCTCTATTTTAGACCCTTTTGGACTCCTTATTGTGGCAGTCGTGCCTACCAATAGTAGCTAAGTCTCCTTCCTGAGAGCTAAGCAGATGAGTTGCAATTGAACCAACAGGCTCAGCACCAATGGGCTGGACATTAGGCAATATTTAATATTGTTCAGTCATCTTCAGTGGTGCCTGACCTTTTGTTATCCCATTTGGGGTTTTCTTGGCAGAGATACTGGAGTGGTCTGTCATTTCCTTCTCCAGCTCTTTTTACAGATGAGGAAAAGGGGGCAAATAGGATTAAGTGACTTGCCATCTAATGAATGAGGCAGGATTTTAATACAGGTCTTCCTGATTTCAGGCCTGTCATTCTATTAGGTCATACAGCCTATGAAACTCGTGAAACAAATACGCAAAATCATTCTCCGTCTGGTGAGTGTGAATTGTATCAGTATTGATATTCTCCTTACAGGCAATTACAACCCTAGGGGATGGTGTCAAATTTGAAGGCAGGAATACATAGAGGGCATCATTGGATGCTAATAACACATAGAGTATTAGGTACATATAATAATACACATAGAACATAATAGGATACTAATAATGCATAATGCATATGGTAGTATTATAGTTTTATTATTATACATATAGTATACATATTATATATAGTGTGTGCAATATATGTATATATATATTGCACACATATAATAATACATAGGACATTAACTAGACTTTGTCACTTATCCTGTCTGCTTCAATTACATCATCTCTGAAGTGGAAATTATAATAATGCCTACCTCCTAGGGCTTCTGTGAGGACCAAAAGGAAAAAAAATTATACACACGTATGTATATGTGTGTACATACACACACAGGTTAACACTGAAGCACTACATAACTGCTGATTATTATTTTTATAAATGTCGTTAGATGATAACGAAAAGAACTCGCAACAAAGTGGAAGGAGAGCTCACACTTGGATTCTTGGAAAGTCAGTAAAAGGTTGAATTTTAAAAATCTGTTTTCAGACCCAGTTAATTCTGACTCTAGCAATCACTCTGTGACAAGGATACGATTGACTGCCATCAATAAGTGGCATTCTGAGTTTTGACCTATGTCTGGTAAAGGTACTATAGGGAAGTCCATAATGTGGACTGCAGTAAGGCTAGCCTAGTCTGGATCTGGATCTGTAAGTTCTAATAAAGGTTCAAAACAACAAAAACTAGTACCTATAGGTAAGAGAGCAAGGCTAGCTAAAGGGAAACAAAATTTAGATAAAATCTAAGGGTAATCCTTGTCCTTGGGGTGTTCACAATTGAGGAGAATGATAAAATAACCTTATGGATCGCTGAGGTGTTTGATATTACACAGCAAGTTAGAGCATCAGCAAATAAATTACTAAGGGAAGTTGGAAGGATAAGTCTTTGGGGTGACTAAGGAAGGCACCTAAAGGGGAAGGCAGAAGAAGTTTAAGGCTCCTTAGCTGGGGCATTTGAGTTTGCCTTTAAAAGAATTAGATTATACATATATTGATTGTTCACAATGGGCATTCCAACATGTGAGATCCCATGGCCTAAGCAAGAAGCCAGGAGGCCTGGGAATGAGAATAGAGTGTGTGCATTGAGGCAGAGGAGCAGAGAGCTCCAGGTTGTCTGGAACCTAGAAGACAGGCAGAGAAGTATATGATGGAAATGTGAGGTGTGCCCCACGGTGGAGGCCTTCAGTTCCAGGGGAAAGAATTTGAACTTTTCTTTCCAAGCCCTAGAGTGTCACTGAAGACTTTTTAGAAGGTACATAATCAGACCAAGGCCTAAGAAAGATTACTCTAGCATCAACGAGGGCGTAATGGAGGCAGCTAGTGGTTCAGTGAAGAGTCAGGAAGACCTGAACTCAAACCTGAATTCCGCTGCTTTCTAAGCAGTGCGACCCTGGACAAGCCACAAGCTCTGCTTGCCTTAATCCACTGGAGAAGGACGGGGCAAATCACTTCAACATCTTTGCCAAGAAAACCCCCTAGATAATATGGTCCATGGGGCCATAAAAAGAGAAAGTGGAAAGACTTTGTAATAGGCTCTTTGTAGCAATTCTCCAGGTGGGTGGGAATGGAAATCCCTAGTTTCTTAGTGGCAGTGGAAATAGAGAGGGGAGAGAGGAATAAATGAGACACATTGTGGAGAGGAAATGGATAGGACTAGGTGCTTAGATTAAGAGTCAAGAGAAAAGGAAGAGTTAAAGATACTCCCAGGTTCGAAACTAGATAAAAGTCAGTGCTCAGAAACTGCCATAGAAACAGGTTTAGGCCATAGCCAACAACTCAGTTTTGCTCATGTGAATTTGAGGATCCAGTGGTCTTGCCCAATCTCTTCATCCTCTTAGCTCTGACGGATGGGGTGGGGACTAGCCTGGGGCTGTCAAGTAAGAAAAGAGGGTAAGAGTAGCCAGAAATCCTTATGTTTCATCATCTGAGGGAAGAAAGATTAAAAAAAAAAAAAAAAAGCTAGTGTGAGAACACTGGAGAAAAGAGAGCCAAAGATGCCAGGATGGCGTACTTTTTGGACAGAATTTGTTTGTAGCTTTTCTGTGAGGAAACTAATAGTAAGACTGCATCTGAGAAGGACCAGTCTCGTGAGGCAATTAGCGAAGTGAGAAAGGCTAGAGGCATTCCTGGAGTGGAGAAGCCAGCAGATGGATTGCCTGGAGAAGGAATCAATAGAATCTGAGATTAAATCCAGATTTTTGGTGGCTGTCTTTGAGGAGGAGCTACACCAAGTGATATTCCCCAAGTCCTAAATTAAACCTTCTAGAATCTGTGGGGTAAAAAAGCAATTGGGAGTTGTTTGCTTATTCCTGGTGGAGGTGGCTAGAAGGAGAGTCATAGACTAAATAGCGGAATTTCATAGAGAACTCCTGAGTTTGGAGCAGACCTGTAAACTGTTTAAGACCTTTCTGAGGTCTGGGAAGAGACACAGTAGCTCCTAACATATGGTAGTTGTTTTAGTTTATTGGATTTTATTCCTTTTAATGAGTCATACTGTCAAAGGGTCAAAGCAGGTCCATTCTTCTATGCCCACGAGATTAGAATTCAAAGATGCAAATAGAGAGGGAAGAGGGCAGACATTGCTTTAGGTGGAGGCTGAGCCAACAAACTAATTGGATAAATCTGTTGACCACATCCTTGCACTAACAAGATGAGCCCTTCTACCCAGAAAGGTTTGGGGCTAATGTGCCGATAGTCAAATTTAGAGGGCTCGGTGTTTCCTGTGGTATTGAATAGAGAGCTCATAACTGTCAGGATGAGCATGGGACCGTCAGGTCCTAGCCTGCATGTGCTGAGACAGAAGTGTTCCACGTGGTTAAATAGATAATTGGAGATGAGGGCCTAGAGCTCAGAAAAAGAGATCGAGCCTAGAGAGCTTAATTTGAGAACTGCCTATATATAGATGTTAGTTGAAGTTATGGAAGTAGATGAGATTGCCAAAAGAGAGGAAAAAGGAAGAAGATAAAATGGTCAAAGATAGACCCTTGGAAAATACTCCAGTTAAGAAATCAGAAAGGAGTTAAAGAAGGATGGATCTAAGATGTAGAATAAAGATCCTAGCAAGAAAGGCGTCTAAAGCCAAAAGAACAGAAAATATTCAGAAGGAAGGCGTTGTCAAGAGTATTAAAAAAAAAACTACATGGGTACAGCAGTGAAATCTAATTAATAACCTTCAAGAGAGCAGTTTCACTGGAGTACTAATGGAAGTTTGGCCAGCTGCAAGAGACTAAGGAGAAAATGAATGGTAACAGTGGAATGAATGTATATTGACAACTTTTCTAATAAGTTTAGCTGTGAAGGAGAAGAAAGGAAAGAAATGGCATCCTAGCTAATGGACTAAAAGAATTAAGGGAATCTTATTTTTTAGTACTGAAGAGACCTGAATATGTTTTAAACAATGAGGGAGGGGCTCATGAATGGCAAGGGAAAATTGAACATGCATGAAAATGGGAATAACGGTAGAGAAAGCAATCCTGAAGAAGTCAGGAAGGGATGAAATTAAGGTCTAAGTAGAGGGTTTAGTCTTAAGTAAACAGCAGGACTGTGTCTTCCGTGACTGGAAGGAACCAGGAAATCATTAATGACGAAAGGATCAATTGTCACCATGTAGCAAGCCAGCAGAGATCAGAGACACCAGGAGAATCTAAAATTTGAAAGTATTGGAATCCCAAAGTCAGAAAAGGAAAATACGATATAAGGTCAAGCAAGAATCAAAGAAAGTCTATTCAGTTAAATGCATCAAAAATTATTAAAGCCTACTGTGTGCCAGTGTGAGAAAAAGCTAAAAAAGAAACAATCTCTACCCTCGTTTTTTTCTTCAAGGGATGATGAAGATGGGGATAAGTACACAAATAAGTCAATGTAGGGCAACTTTCAGAGGAAGAGAGAAAACTAATAAGAAGATTTAGGGTATGGTAGCACCTACTATGTGCCAGACACTGGGCTGAGTGTTTTGCAGGTGTTATCTCGTTTGATTGATTCCTCCGTTAATCCTAGGAGGTAGGTGCTTTTATTATCCTTACTTTACAGATAAAGAAATTGAGGCAGACAGATTAAGTAGTTTAGCCAGAGTAACGCTGGTGTCTGGAACTGACTTTGAGCTCCAGTCTCAGTGCTCTATCCACTGCCTCCCAATACATAAGGAATGGCTTGTGCAGAATTCATGGAGGCAGAAGATAGATCAAAGAGTTCTGGGAACAATTAATGCTCCTTTTTCACTAAAATAATAGAGAATGTGAAACAGTAAGTGGAAACAAGACTAGCCTTAACCGTTTGTGTTTGATGTTATATGAAGAGAATATTTCCAATATGCCAGTGCCTTGACCGTGCCAGTGTCCGTTCTAGTCCTTTTGAATTGAAGACTAATACTGTCTTGCTCCTTGATCATCAAAATGAGGTTCAGCTGTGGACAGCTCCCTGCTCCAGCTAGTTTCCTGCTGGGGAAACAATCCCAGTTTGCATAGCATCAAAGTACTTTGTCTTACAAGGAGACTGGAAGAACTCCCTTTGTAAGTATTGTAAGATACTAAACAAAATTGTCATTCCCCTCCTCCAATTACATAAGACAGGTTTTTCTGGGGCAAGTTGTTTTACTTTATATTTTGACCTAAAAAAAAGTTTTATTTTTAAAATGTGTTGTTTTTATTTATACTTTTTGTCATTTTGCCACAATCTTGGAAATGATATTTTTTAATTTGGAAAAAAATATTAGAAACTGTTGTTCAAGACCAGTAGAATTAAGCCCAAACCAGACTCAACTTTCATCTTTTCATTTCTTATTTTATAATAAGGTATTAGGAGTGGATTTTTAGATGGTGGATTCATTAGTGTTAGCAACCATTATCAGAAAGAGAGCATTAAAGTGAATAGAGTGCTGGATCTAGAGTTGGGAAACTGAGCTTCTAATGCAAATGTAGATTCTTACTAGCTATGTGGCTTATGATAAATCACTTCACCTTTCTTGGCCTCAGTTTCCTGATCTGGAAAAGAAAAGTAATACAATGTTAGCAAATGAAACGATGGGTGGTGGTAGGGGTGCTGGTGTCTGACCATTGGCACTTTTTGCTTTCTTTTTTTCTTTAAAGTTCCCAGTATTGTTCAGCTAATAACAATCACTGATAACAAAAGTAGGCTAACACCATGTACATAATATATATGTATAAATATATATACATATGGGTATATATGTACATATAAATGTGACTGAGTGTGCATGTAGACCCATGATCCCATATCCATATGAGGAATCCCCTCCCTAGAGCTTCATTCAGCAAATGAAAATCAGAGATTTGTTTGAAATCTCTAGTCTTAGAAAATTGCATTGATCTCTGAAAGATGAAGCCATTTGCTCCTGCTCACACTGCCAGTATTTTTAGGGGTAAGTTTCAAATTCAAGTTTTCCTGACTCTAAGCTCAGTCTTTTATCTATTATGCTATTCTGTCTCTCATGAATATAGACACTGATTATTTTACATGTCCTCAGCAGAAACTGACTTACCATACATTATTAAGCAGTTACTGTGATTGATTATAGTCCAATAATAAGCTGACCAATAAAAATAAACCTTTATTTGGCTACCTGAGCTTATCTATGGTTCCAACTCCCGCTCCCATCCCCCAAGAAACTCTTGGTATGCTTTGTACAACTCCAAAATTTTATGGAGCACGATTTGAGGAAATATTGAAATAGCAGATTTTAAAAAGACTTTTTAAAGTATATTTTTACATTATTTCTCAATAACCACAAGATAAAAAGTATAAGTGATTCTTTACAGATGAGATAACGGTGGCATACAGGGATTCATGAAATCATAGAGCTGGGTGGGACCTCCAACATCATTTTTCAGATGAAGCAAGTGAGGTCTAGAAATTGTAATTTGCCCAGGGCAGCAGAAGTAATAAGTGGTAGAGCTAGAATTTGACCCCAGGTCCCCTGACTTCAATCCAGTGATTATTCCACTGTACCAGCCTGCAGCAGTATGAAATCTGCATTCTATGCATTTGCCAGTGAACATAAGACACATATTAAATAGTTTGTCAAATGTTATAGTTCAAGGTCACATAATTCATTAATGAAGGGAAGAGTTGAAAATAGAACTTAAGTTGCTAGACTCTTACCACTAGAATGTAATACTACTACTAGAATGAACTACTAGTGCCCTAAGTTTGAACACCTGGCTACTTGATGATCCCCAGTTCATATTGAATGAAAATACCTTTTTTTGTTTTGTTTGGGACTGGTGGGAGATGGAACAATCAGGGTTAAATGACTTGCCCAGAGTCACACGGCTAGTAAAGTATCTGAAGTCATATTTGAACTCAGGTCCTCCTGACTATAAGGTTGGTACTCTATCCATGGCATCACCTAGCTGTTCTGAAAATGAATCTTTTAAAAAAGGCATTAAGAATTTTACTAATAAGTTTCTTACTAGGTAGTAAGTATTCCACAATATAAGATTTTTGAATCTGTTGTTTCCAGACCATTTCTAGGAAAAGGAGACATGGGAATGTGGTCATAACAAAATAGGAAAAGACTGCCATGCAAGATGAAAAAGTATCTTTGCCACTTTTACCAAGGGCCTTCTCTTGTCCTTTTCTTCCTCTCCATAAAATTATAGTCACCTCTGACTGACCAAGAAATATAGGAATTTCCATCTTAGAATAGCAAGACCATCCAGGTGTAGAATGAGTAGCTAATGGGGCTGCAGATCATGGAGGGATTTGGTAGAGTTGATTTTTATTCATATGATTTGTTCATTTTTTTTTGTTCCTTCAGTTTGATTCCATTTATTAAGTACCTACAATATATTGTGATTGATAGGTACTAAGAGTACATTACACTCTGTTCTTTATGCCTGTTTTTAAAAATCTCTTGTGTACCCTTTCCCTTCAACTCCTAATTTTTGCTTCATTTCCTTTTGTTTGTTGTTATTTATAAAGTTCTTCCGTGACTTTGCAATTATGTCAGCTCTAATTTAAACTTTCATTTTTTTAAAGAAAGGTAATTATAAGCAAAGAGGAAAGAGCAAATAAGAGTGCCTGGCACATAATAGGTTTCTTAATGAATACTGAAGTTGGAGACAAGAAAGCGCTTTGTAAGAGCTGTCCAGTTTGGCTAGAGGATTGCCCATGTAGGTAAATACCTTCATCCCCCTCCAGCTGCCATTGGTGGGAATTATTAGAATGCAAGGTTCTTGAAGGCAGAGGCTGGCTTTTTTCTTTCTTTGTACTTGTAAACCCAGAATATAGCACTAAATCTGGCACATAATAAGTACTTAATCAATGCTTGATAGATTAAACAGGAAAGGTAGATTGAAAAGGGTCATGAGTATCACCTGAAGGAGTTTGAACTTTATCCTATAGATAATGAGAAAACCATTGAAGATGTGTGTGTGTGTGTGTGTGTGTGTGTGTGTGTGTGTGTGTGTGTGTGTGTGTGTGAAAATTGATTGGCCTGTAATTATAATGTTTAGCATGGAGATGAGGAGGGAAAGCTGGAGAGATAGAACAGCTATGAGCTTAGTACAAAAAAGTTAGGTCAGACAGAAGATAACCACTTTCCATTCTTCCTGATACCCAATGCATTTTACCTCCTTATCCTCATTCATATTAATAGACAATATAATGTGGAGAATGGAAAGCTGGGAAAGACATTATCTTTTTCCCTCATGGAATAGGACTTAATGTTAAGTTTAAATGACCTTTCCTTCCCTCTATACCCCTAATATTCTCATATATGATAAAATGAAAGATTATATATAGCATGTATATGTATTTGTAAATATACATAGATATACAAATACATATATACTTATATATGAATAATTAATAAGCATTAGAGCTTTTCAAAAAACAAAAGAAGAAATAACTATCAGTGAGACACAAAGTTTGTCTTCCTTGCTTAAAATCACAACTCTCTCTGGTTCTGAGCACACATTATAGAATCCTTAACATACAATTCTTTCCCAAGGTGATGAATTTGGATAATTCTGATCTTTTGTGGCTTATCTGTCTAAATTCTATGCCAAATTAAATTCTGTCCTATCCAGCCAATAAAATGACCACTTCACCTTAATGATTCACCTTTGCTGATATGTCATTCATATTTCACAGCTATGCTGCTAGGCTAAAATTTAATTTCTCAAAATTCAATTTTATGTATCTTTTCCAAAAGGGCTATTTCTTCTTTCCCAGTAGACCCCTTCTGGTGTTTATGCCATAGTGATCCAGTTGTTGCACATAATATATGACTTTACTTAGCCTACTTTGTATAAAATAGCTTCTTTGAAAATTATTTTCAAATTGCCCTTTGTCTGCTACTGTCACAATTGGGCATTCTGTGCCTTCTTTTTAAAGGTTTTCTCATCAGCCACTAATATTTATCGACCCCCATATGATATGTGAGATTGCAGAAGGCAATTGGAGAATTTAAATGAAACAAACAACTAAAAAAAATTTCTGGTGTCTGCCTTCTTTAAGTTTGCTTAAGAATTTAGAATTAGAGGGAACCTAAGTAGACATCTAGTCCAATTCCTACTTGAAGCATAAATTCCTTCTCACAGTAGCCTCAACCAGAGGTCATCAAGTATCTGCTTGCTAACTCCTAGAAACAGATGATTCACTGCCCAGAAAAGCAGCCCATTTCATATGTTGAAAACACTATTCCAAGGAAATTCTTTTCTCCCAGGGCTCACCTAAGTCTCTTCTGTTTTCCGATGTGTCACTTGAATTTAAGGTGAAGAAAAACCATATCAGGTCAGAGTGTCTTGTGCTGAAATTTCCCAAAGAGACCTCTTCTAGCTGTCCCTTACTTTCCAACACTCTGGACACAGACAGTGAATCAAAGAAGTCAAAGCAAGCTGAGGATGACGAAGAACGGCCAGAGGTCCCGGTGGCTGGAACCATAGCATGCGTGGAAGAGAGTCAGAAGAGATAGGGAGGGTCCAGATTTTAGAGAGCCCTGAATGCCAGTCAAGAAAGGTGTCACTGAAGAGTTTTGAGTGGAACAACATGATCACATATGTATGTGAGGATGCTTGATTATTCTGGGAGTGCTGTGCAGGAGCCACTTCCCATGTTCTACAATCCAAACCCTCCTGGCTGCTCCTCACATATGCATCCCCCATCTTCATCTTCATCTTCATCCTCCATCTCCCACCTTCATATTTTTGCCTTGTGCATGTGTCCCTCATCAATAGAATTCGCTCTTTCTTTACCTTTTCCTCATAGGATCCCAAACCTCTTTCAAGATTCTGCCTAAGCATAAACTTCTTTTTTTTTCTTTTTTTTCATTAAAGCTTTTTATTTTCAAAACACATGCATAGATAATTTTCAACATTCACCCTTGCAAAACCTTGTGTTCCAAATTTCTCCCCCTCCTTCTCCCACCTCTTCCCCTAGACAGCAGGTAATCCAGTATATGCCAAACACATGCAATTCTTCTATATATGTTTCCACAATGATCATGCTGCACAAGAAAAATCGGGTCAAAAAAGGGAAAAATGAGAAAGAAAACAAATGCAAGCAAACAACAACAAAAAGAGTGAAAATCCTATGTGTGTTCCACTCTCAGTGCCCACAGCCTCTCTCTCGGTGTAGATGGCTCTCTCCATCACAAGATCGTTGAAATGACCTCAATTATCTCAATGTTGGAAAGATCCAAACCATCAGAATTGATCTTCGCATAATCTTCCAGTTGCGGAAGGACAAACTTCTTTTTAAAAAGAATGCATAATATTTTCCCCAGGTACATATAAAAATAACTTTTAACATTTTTGTTAAAAATTTGAGTTTCAAATTCTCTCCCTTCCTTCTTCCCCTCCCCCTACCTTGAAATGGTAAGCAATTTGATATAGGTTATACCTGCTAAGCATTAACTTCTACAAAAGGCTTTTTCTGACTCCCTCTGCTGAAGGTTGGGTTCCTTGCCTTGACCTTAACTACTTTGCATTTATCTTGCACTTGTTCTGAATACATTTATGTATATTTAAGTATGGTACCACTTCCCAAACTCCCACTGGTCTTTGCAAGTTAGGTCCCCAGAGACTGACTGATTACTTCTTCCTCCCAAGTTCTAGGGATACCCATGAGCTTCCATCTGGTATACCACCAATTGATTATTAGAAAAAATTTAATTAGCTTTTAGAAAGAGTTTTTACTAATGGGATACAGTAAGAACTGAGATAACTGGGTGGCTCAGTAAATAGAATGCTAGGCCTGGAGTCACGAAGGTCTGAATTTAAATCTGGCCTCAGACATTCACTAGCTATGTGACCTCCAACAAGTCACTTAATCTCTGTTTGCCTTAATGCACTGGAGAAGGAAATGGCAAACCACTCCAGTATCCTTGCCAAGAAAATCCCATATGGGGATAATGAAGAGCTGGACACAACTGAAAGACTGAGCAACAACAAATAGTAAGAACAGTTGGCACAAAAACATCTCCCCCACTAAAAACAAAAACAAAAAACAACCCTGGGATAAGTCTCCCATGAGAATACACAGAATTCACAGGAAAAGTAGATCTAGAGAATGACAGCCCTGATACAGACATGTAGAGAACAGGTATGGGAGAGACATCCTCTTTTAGTCTTCATAGTATGGGACTTGGCTAACTCCAAAGGGCCCTTCCCTCCTACCCTCTATCATATCCAGGTGGTATCTGATAAAATGAAAGAAAGATACGTACATGATGGATATATAGATGATATAGATTGATTATTATAGATTGATGATATAGATGATGGATTATCTACATGATAGATAATTGATAGATGCTAGATAGAAAGATAGATACACAGATATCTATCACAGATGGTAGATAAGTGATCAGATGTTCCTGAACTTAGAGGTTCCCCAAGCTCGGCTGACTCTACTACCTGGATCTCAGCTGGCTTACTTCATTAACTGAAAGCCCAGAAGTAAATCCAGTTCTTTCAGCCAATCACAAAATATTCTCTGTATGGCATTTGCTTTCAACTACAAAAACAAAACAAAACAAAACAAAAAAACTTGTATTCCACTACTTCTAAATGGATGAGGACTTATGTGCTCCTACTTTATACCTTTGAAAAGTCTGGATTTTCTGTGTTTAATTGGTATGGGAAATATAAACCCAAGTATACATCATTTCCCCAGTAGAATATTGTGCTCCTTAAAAGCAAAGACTATTTCATTTGGTAACTCCATCTCATTGGGTAATTTCTGGTAAATAGTAGGTGCTTAATTAATACTTGGTAGTTGGGTGATTGATTCTGAATGTCTAATTAGCCTCATTTGGGGTTAGGGTTTTTTTTTTGTTGTTGTTGTTGTTATGTTAAGCCTTGAGAATACTGATGCTATATCCATGGAATTCTCTGTCCAGCATAGTATGTAATAACTCTTCATTCTTATCTGCCTGACAAAAACTTTTGAATGACTTAATAGCAAATATTTAAGTTCCAAAAATATGCAACAGTTCAAATAACTACAACACAAAATAAACATAATGAATACAAGGCCTGCTACATACAAAGTACCGGGGATAAAGATTCAAAAAGTGACAGTTTTTGTCCTCTAATAATCTACATTCCACTAGAGAAAATAAGATGTATACCAAATCTCTCCCCACCCCCAAGAAAAAAAATCCAAAGTATGATACAAGGTAGAACGTGATAGAGACAAAGAGAAATGCAGAATGTTTGAGAAAAACTTAGGGAGAAAGATCACTTTCAGGTGGGGAGATGAGGGAGAATCAGAAAAAGGCCTCATGGAGGAAGCATCTGAGCTGGGTCTGAAGAAGTATTTTTTTAATAGTTTTTATTTACCAGATATATGCATGGGTAATTTTACAACATTGACAATTGCCAAACCATTTGTTCCAATTTTCCCCCTCCTTCCCCCGCCCCAGATGGCAGGTCGACCAATACATGTTAAATATGTTAGAGTATAAGTTAAATACAATATATGTATACATGACCAAACAGTTGTTTTGCTGAACAAAAAGAATCGGACTTTGAAATAGTGTACAATTAGCCTGTGAAGGAAATCCAAAATGCAGGCGGACAAAAACAGAGAGATTGGGAATTCTATGTAGTGGTTCATAGTCATCTCCCAGAGTTCTTTCACTGGGTGTAGCTGGTTCAGTTCATTACTGCTCTATTGGAGCTGATTTGGTTCATCTCATTGTTGGAGAGGGCCACGTCCATCAGAATTGATCATCATATAGCATTGTTGTTGAAGTATACAATGATCTCCTGGTCCTGCTCATTTCCCTCAGCATCAGTTGATTTAAGTCTCTCCAGGCCTCTGAAATCCTCCTGCTGATCATGTCTTACAGAACAATAATATTCCATAACCTTCATATACCACAATTTACTCGGCCATTCTCCAGTTTCTGGCCACCACAAAGAGGGCTGCCACAGACATCCTTGCACATACAGGTCCCTTTCCCCTCTCTAAGATCTCCTTGGGATACAAACCCAGTAGCAACGCTGCTGGGTCAAAGGGTATGCACAGTTCGACAACTTCTTGAGCATAGTTGAAGAAGTATTTTAAAGAGGTATAAATAAATGGGCCATGTGACTACACTTAAGGCCAAACAAACAACATACGCTGAGAACTTAGAGGCTGGAGAATCAGGAAAGAGGAAGCGTTTGATCAATTGTATGGCTATTTTCAGTTCCAGACCCTCCTCCACGCATTGAGAAGGCAAGAGATGCAATATCTATTATCCATATGAAGGCACGTGAAGCATATTTCTGCATTAGCCACAAAGAGGTGGTGTTTGAGCAAGACCCAGTAGGATGGTCAGTGTTCTAGCAGTCACGGATGACAGCAGGGCACCTGGGGGTGGGAAAAGTGCCCCATGTCTTCTTGGAGCAGCAAAAAGGCCAGTTTGGCTGGAACATAATATAGAGAGGTTGAATATTAGCTGACTGAGTCTGAGGGCCCTGAATGCCAGCCAAAGGAATGGAACACTCTTGTAAAGCAATGGGGAGCACCAAACTGGTCATTAGGAACAGGACAGGGAATGAACCTGGGGCTTAATTGGTATAGGGAACTCCCTGCTGAGGAAATTCCCCTTTTCTGCAGGTTATAGCTTTAAATACCTCCAGTCCTGAAAGGCAAGGGATTGTCTGAGGTTCCACAGCCACTAAGAAGCAGAGGCAGGGCCCGCATCCAGGTCTTACTGGCTTTGAGCTCAGCCCTCTCTCCACTGTGCACCATCATAAGGAATATTAATCTCGGAGAGTCGTAAAGCAAGGATTGAGAGGAAAAGAGCAGAGATGGGAAGGCCTGCTGGGAGGCCTGCTCATGGCTTATGTTGCCTCTTACACTGTGCTGCCTGATGAAATCATTACTGCTATAGACACATCAACAAGCCTCTCCTTTCCAGCGAACAAAGGCTTGCTGGTTTCAAGAGTAGACAGAGCAGAGAGTATGGTTTGACAGGCACAAGAAGGAGTATCTCCTTGCTCCCTGCAAGTCCCCACCCTTCAGTCTGAGTGTTTGGAACTCTACCAGAGGAGATCAATCCCTTTGAATCCTAAAAGCCCATGTCTCCCGCTTAATAGACCAGTGGGTCTGCAAGTGTCTTCAATGTGCCATTCAGGCAAAAACAAAAATAAAACAGCCTACCATGAAAAACTCAGACAAGAAGGGAAACTTAAAAACCCACAAAAAAGCCCCCAGCAACTCGTGGGTGCAGGTAACTGGTACAGGGGATAGCGCATTAAATCTGGAGTCAGGGAGACCTGAGGAGCTCAGGAAGAGTTCTATAAAGTAAGAGTATGAGGAGCTCAGGAAGAATTCTATAAAGTAAGAGTGTGTATATATATATATATATATATATATACACACACACACACACACACACACACACACTACACTATATATACTACCTCCTAAAGCTATTTTGAGGGAAGTGCCTTGTCAGCCCTCGGATCATCAATTTCCAGTGGAAGAGAGCTCACAGGGCATCTTGTTTTACAGAGTAAATAACTGAGGTTTTAGAAGAGAAGAGGTTTGCTCAGACTTTACAGAGGTAGTCGCTGAATAGCCAGGATAGGAATCCAAGTCTTTGACTTCAAACACTGCTGACTTCTCATGGGATCACACCGCTTTAAAGTACTTTGGAAAAAGGAATTCTCGTCTCGTTTGACCATTACCGCCACCCTAGATGAGGAACCTGAAGCTCAAGGATATGGAAAGTTATCCTTCCAAGGATATACTGATCCCTGCTTATGGTGCAATAGAAGAGGCCTTTTCCCAAGATCATCCAGCTAGGAGGTGACCAAGCCTAGAGGCAAACTCTGTTGGGATCCTAAGCATTTGAACATCTGTGGAGGATACCTGTGTTAAAGCTGGATAGTATTTATTTCTAATCTTATCTTTTAGTCTCCTTCCCTACCCTCCACCTCTTCAAAAAAGATGGGGTACAAAAGATGGGATGGGAGGGGCAGCCAGGTGGCGCAGGGGATAGAGCACCAGCCCTGAAGTCAGGAGGACCCGAGTTCAAATCTGGCCTCAGACACAACACTTCCTGGCCGTGTGACCCTGGGCAAGTCACTTAATTCCAATTGCCTCACCAAAAAAAAAAAAAGTCAGAGGGGATGGGGGGAAGAATTACACACCGTCCTAAACAAGGCCTTGAGTTCACCTGCCCATGAACGGGGCCATAAGTCAGTATGGAATGAATGAATGAATGTTGTTAAGGGCTTGTTAGGTGTCAAGCCTTGTGCTAAGTGCCAGAGATACAAAGAGAAAGCTCAGATCTTCTCTGCTCTCAACTTCACCTCTAGCCAGGGAGGTCCCAGCTGTAAAAGGTGAGAGTATGGCCCTATTAGCAGCCTGTGAATCCGCACCTTCCATCCTCACCCTTCCAGACTCCGGGGGCTTGGCCACGCACAAGTATCTGGGCAACAACCCAGACCTAGACACACATTCTGTTGGGTGAATGGAAAAAGACAATTCAGCCATACCTGCAGTCACGTCCTTGAGCAAGCTGCTGAGTTCCTTCTGGGCCAGTCAGAGTCACCTCCTCCAGGTTCCTGGTCCCCTCTTCTCCAGCTCCCCCCAGCCTTGATTACCCCCTTCCCAAGCTAGCACCTTGTCTGTAACTCTCTCCTGTGCTCATTGTGGGATGTTACGCTGTAACTTCAGCCTCTGAGCCCTCTCTTAGACAATCAGGGGGGAGCTGTGCCTTGTGAAAACTTCAGTCCTCGTAAACTAGGGTTCCTAGCCCGGGGAAACTATGGTAACCAAACCCCAAAGAATCTGAGCTCTCACTGATGTCAGTGTGCCCTCCAGAAGTATAGGATGCAGCCCTCCTGTTGTGATGCCAGGGAAACTGAGGCAAGGCAGAGATTAGTTCTTGTAATCTTTTCGATGTGGAGAGTTTAGGCTTGCGGTCAAATGGAACTCATGTTCAAAAATCATTCGACCCTGGGCGACTGAAGCAGGGAACTTGTATAGCTGACTAGGGTTTGCAAAGAGCCTATAGGGGAAACAAAGGCAGATAAGGGCGGCGAGGACACTGGGCGAGTGGACAAGACATAATTCCAGGAAAGGATCCTAACTTAGTCCTGACGGGACAAGGGTCAAGATAAGAAGGGCAGGAGACAGCGAGAGGCAATACACTGAAGTGGAGGGGGAATTATGCTAGCAAAGATCAAGATAACGCACCAGAATTTTATAATATAATGGAATATAAAGTGGCCAGAGCTTCAAGGATTTTCCTGATTCAGTTCTCCCAGTCCGAATGACAAGGAAAAAGGTGAGGCAGGCCATAATAATTTTATTCAGGGTATAGCAATTCAGGGCTTAACACTGTGACTGTTTATTAACCAATCAATCAGTCATCAAGAAACATTTATTAAGAACTTCCCATGTGCCAGGAACTGAGGGGTAAAAGGCATTGAGGCTAAAAAGAAGGCTCTAATGGTGGAAGATGACATAGAAGTTAAAAGGGGGAGGAAAGAGGGCACTGGATGGGCCCTGAGGAAGGAGTCAGGGTGAATCTAGGAGGATAGCCAAGTAGAAAATGATGAAAAGGCTGCCTTGGGCCCCCCCTTCAAGGAGATGTTCTGGGAGGAGTTCTCCACTGTCCACCTCCCTCCGTGAGGGAGGGAGGGGCTCTAGGAACAGGAAGCTCTGAGGGGATGGGAGTTTCAATGCGATTTTGCAGGATAAAGAGATTCTGATGAAGCCCAAGAGTGCAGGTGGGTGGGAATTGCTGAGAAATATTCATTAAAGCGCACACCTGCCATTGTCCTAGGGACTGAAGATGTCATACAAAGAATGACATGTTGCCTACAATAGGACACTGGACTGTAATCCAGGAAGACCTTTACTAGCTGTGTGACAAATGACTTAACTTCTCTGTTCCTCAGTATCCTCATTTCTAAAATGAGGGACTTGGACAAATAAAGATCTTTGACCCCAGGATCTGTCCAAACTACCAGGGGCTGGCCTCCAGCTTGATCTGGCCTGGGTGCCAGGGGAACCACCTGACTTCCTGTCTCTTTATGTGAGCATCTTGTTTCCTGGTAAAAACATCATTTCTTTCATATGTTTCCAACTCATGAGCATCATGCCCTTTTGCTTTGCCTTTCTGGTGATTCTCAACTTCGGTTTATTAGAGACTGGGATATTCTACAAGTCAGAAAAGAGCCCACATTCCTTCTCCTGCTCTAGTCCAGGTCTAACTGAAGCCAGTTTTTTAAATCGTATCTAAGGATGATTGCTATAGGTTTTCCACCCAACTGCATCACAGAATCTGGGCAGAGACAGTGTTCACTCTCTCAGTTTTTTCCCTGTGGATAGGTAGGACATATTCTTCTGAATGACAACCTCAATTAGGAGGCTCTGAAATATTCTGGATCTTAACAAATGTTGTATTTTCCTTCGAGCATTGTAGTGAGTGTATGATAACTTATTCTATATCAGGGCTTCTTAAACTTTCTGCCCTCGAAATCCAGGTATATAAGTATATAAATGGGCATACAAACAATTGTGAGAAATGGATGGGCATTTATTTGGTTTCCACAGTTATGAAAATTAAGTTGGAGAACTGAAACTTAAATTAGAAAATTGGAACCCATGAGGATATCAAGGAATAATCAAGAGGGGAAGTTAATTATCTTCCCCCAAAAGAATGCAAGCTCCTCGTAGGGCAGAGACTGACTTTGATAATCAGGGATGGTGACCTGAGAGTTGAAAGGAACCTTTTATTCTTTGCCCTTAACCCTCCTCACTCACCTTCCCCCTTCTAGAATGGAAGCTCCTTTGGGGCAGGGACTGGCTATGTAATGAGGGGTGGAGATTCATGTCTTGTAACTTTTGTAACATCCAATTAATGGGAATGGAGAGAGGGACTTATGCTTCAGGATAGGACATAAAATGCTTTCCTTTGAAGTTTCAAAGGTGTGTCTACTCACCTAGGCACCCATTCTTGCAAGAATATAAAAGAAATCTTTCCTGTATTCATCAGTGAGTTAGTAGAGTTCTTAGTAAAGTCTTTTGTTTCTTACAAAATATTTACTGATAATAAGTCATAAAGAAATTTCTTTTAAACCAATTCTTCAGTGTGCATATATATAATTTTACTATTTATTAAAGATGAAAGAAAATGTACATACTAATGAGATGAATATAGTTGCTCATTTTTATATAAAGAATTAAATCTTTCACTGTTGCCAAATTTTCCTTGACCTCCATATTTAATTGTGGGACCCTATATCGGGTTATGGCCCATAGTTTAAGAAGCTTTACTCTATATGATGTGTGTGTGTATGTATGTATGTATAATATGAATGCATCCTATTTCTGAAATGTTCTCAAGCAGCAAGGTGCAGTGAAGACTCCTGACTTAAAAATCAGAATCTGTCCATTAATACCTTTGTAACCTTCTCTGGACCTCAGTTTCCTCCTCTGTAAAATGAGGATTCTGGAGCAGATGGCCCGTAAGGTCCCTGCCAGCTTGAAATTTCCGATCCTAAGGTGGATAAAGTACTTCCCTCACCACAGCCTTGGTTCAAAATTCCTGCTATTTGAATTATGATTATGATTAATCACGAGACTTTCTCATTTTTTGAGAGTTTAGGTTTGCATAGTACAAAGGATGCTGGATTTGGAGTCAGGAGGATCTTAAGTTCAAACCTGACGGTAGATAAATGACTTAATTTACCTCATCTGTATAGGGGGTTGATACCTACCACACAATGTAGTTGTGAGGAACGGATGATATAATTAGTGTTAAAAGCTCTGCAAAACTGGAAGCTCTCTGTAAATGTCAGCTCTGATTATTAATGTCATTATCATTCAAATGGCTGCGTTTCTTGTTGTTCATGAATCATTCTGTTTCATAAATTGTTCCAACTTGGGAAAATGCTGAGTAGCCTTTGACTTGCAACATCGCCTTCCCATCTTTTGGCAGATGGCATTTACCCTTTGTTAGTACTTAACTGGATGTTTCAAAGTCTCCGGGATTGAAACTTTTTTCCTGGCGAGTGGAGGAGGCACTGGATCTGTAATTTTGTTGTTGAGGGAAAGGCGATAAGGAAAATCTTTCTGCGGACGCAGATACAGGCCTTTGCCACTGGGAGCTTGGGCCGGACGCTCAGAGGATAGATGACTTGGCCGGGGTCTCTTAGCCAGATGCATCAGAGAAAAGATCAAGTCCAGGTTTCCCTAACTCCCAACCCAGCTGTCTGGTCACCCCATCATTCCGCCTTTGACTAGGCAATGGGGACCTCCTTCCTGGCAAGGTAGCCTTGGTTTCAGTATCATCTTGGGCCCAGAACATGTCTGTTAGGAATGGTTAATGTTTTCCTCCCGGGTAACCTTGAAGCCGGTGAATATTAGCCTTTTTGTGTATGTTTACTTTTTATTAGCTGTAGAACCTTGCCAATTTTCTCTTGCTAATCTCTCAGTCCTATAATTATTACCAAAAAGTACTCTAGCAAATGAACCCCACTTCTCAATGAAGATTTAATAGGAAAGAGAGCTATTTGGAAGGCTCCAGGGATTGTTAGAACAGCTTTGCAAAACACACTGCAGAACACTGACAAATATGCTCTGTCAGAGTCAAAACAACTGCTATTGAAGTCATTAAGGATGGAAATCCCCTTCTCTCCATCAGTCCCTCCCTCCCGGAGCATCACCCATTCACTTCATAATTCCGCTCATACTTTGCCGTAGTGGCTGGCTGTGGGACTGTACCAGTGCTGGGAGTAAGAGATGCAGAGGGGCGAGCCCACCGGGGCTCTGGATTTAACCAGAGGCCCCCAGCTTGACTTCTGGCTCGGCTTCTCTCTCCAGCACCCCAGGGTGGTTCCCTCAGCTGTGGAGAGGAGGAGGAAGAGGGACTTAGGGGCACCGATGCCCTTTGCAGACCTACACCCCAGAGCCTCCCTGTCTCAGAAGTGCCCTCCTCACTCTGAGAAAGCCCTGCTCCTCTCCTGTCCAGCAGGGAGCAGAGACCTTAGCCACCGACTCATCCACCCTCTTTTGTCAGATGGCCCAGCCAGGTGGAATGGGTTACCCAGCATCCCCCGGGCAGAAGCAGCGAAGCCAGAGTCTGAACTTTGTTCTGACTTGCAATCCAGGGCTTTCCCCGGCGTCCCGCCCTCTCTCCACAACTTGGCTGTCTCTGGGGCTCCCTCTAACAGAGAGTCCCTGTATCAGAAGCAATTGATAATTGGGTAGTAGGTTCTGAGAGGCCCGCCGCTCTACTTCTAACAAGGTAGAATCAAAAGGCACTTTTCAAATATTTTGATCACAGAAGCTGGAATAATGGAGGAAACTGTGAAAGCTTATTTCTAAAAATAAGTGCTGCAATATCAATGAAAAGAGAGAATCAGGAAAGAAAAAAAAAATTTAAGGGCCAACTTCCCCAATCTCACAAGCAAAATGATTAACGTGCCTTAATCTGTGGCTTGACATGAGATGGCCATCACAACACAAGGCCTCACACCCTTCAGCTGGATCTGTGGCTACCTCTTTGATCTCTGGGATGTTCTGCCTTAGTTCTCAAGAGAAAGTTACACTGAAATTCTATTAGTGGGGCAGCTAGGTGGTGCAGTGGACAGAGCACCAGCCCTGAATTCAGGAGGACCCGAGTTCAAATCTGGTCTCAGACACTTAACACTTCTAGCTGTGTGACCCTGGGCAAGTCTCTTAACCCTAGCCTCAGAAAAAAAATTCTGTTAGTGTCCTAAGGGTAACTGTTGAAGGACAAAGCACTGTCTTATTTACCACATTAGCTCTTGAAATAAACCCAGTATCTCAGAATAATGATCCAAGTATCTCTTAAATATAACCATTTACCTAGCATAAAGCGAAAGAAATAATAGTAGCCTTATAAGCACTCACCTACAAAAGTAAATGCAGGAATACATTACAAAGCACTCATAAACATGGGTCACCTTCCCACCCAAAATATTCAGATCTGGGGGGGAAAGTGGGCACATACACACATACATACACACATACACACACCCTTAGAGAGACCTGGCAGCGAAACTATGAGGGAGGAAACCCCATGTGCTCAGGGTAGTTCATAACTCTACAACTACCAACTGGCCTAGAGAATAGAGCAGTAGATTTAAAGTAAGGAGACCTGCTTTAGACACTGGCCAGCTGTGTGACCCTGTGAAAATTATTTCATCTCTCTTTACCTTGATTTCCTCATCTGTAAAATGAGAGAGTTGTACTAGATGAACTCTAAAGTCCCTTCTGGCTCCAACACTAAGTTAGTATAATTCAGAGTCCTCTTTTTATCTGAGAAACTGTCCACAAAAGATCCTTGATGAATATAGATTCTATGTTCAATAGGTGCTTGCACTGCTAAGCTTAGTTGATTCATGCTGGGCTTTATCAACATTTCACTAGAAACATCATCTTAACCACACTAGTGGATTTACTGAGTGACCTTTTCAATTCTCTCCTTCAAAACTTTTATTCAGCTCTGCTGTGTCCCTATGAACATGCATTCTCAACGGCAACTGTAAAATCCATCCTTTCTAGCTTTAAGCTTCCTTGATACAGTTTTGAATGGTTGTTTTTTGTTTTTTTTACTGCTCTCTTCTCTTATTTTTCTAGGTTTAGATTCTGTATGCTCTTTGCAAAATGATCTCAGCTTTGTTTACGGTGACAGAACAAATTCTCATCTTCTATCTGTAATCATATAAATCACATTTGTTCAACAATCATTAAGCAGTCTTGATTTTCCTATCACTTCAGCATATGACAACTTGTCACATTCAAAATGAGCAAGAACTATAGCAGAACTCTGATTCAGAGAAATGAGCAGACTTATGCCCTCTTAAAAGTGAATCGTGGTCCTTAAAGGGCTGGTTTCTTACACTGAAAAAGCCACCATTCCAACAACATAGATTGAGAATTGCAAAAGACATTAGAGATCACCTATGCCAAGTTGAAGAATCTAAGATCCAAATAGGTTGAGAGCCACACAAGAAAGAAGTAGATTTGAACTCACCATTAAATAATAGGATCTTAGGCTGAGAGCTATAAGGGACTTGAGAGGCCACCTAGTGCTTTATGGGTGAGGAAACTTGCCCAAGATCATGAAGATGGTAAGTATCAGAGGCAGGATTTGAACCCGGCTCTCTATTCGCCTTGTATTCTGCTCACGCTAAATCTGGGACACTTTATCCTGTGCCAGGCTAGCTCTTAATTTCAGGTCCTGAGCTTTGGGATCAGGGGAGGAGAAAGAGTAACAAACAAATATCATTTGTCCGTGCTTTATAAGTGATTCCTTCGTTCCATTCTTAATGCAACTTGTGGCTGTACTTTTACTATAGAGCTCCAGATCAAGCTCTTGTAGATGAATTGTGGACCAGCACCTTTAAAATAGAAACTCCCTCTCAAGCACATTAGCGGGAACTGGAAGGACTCTTTGTGTAGCATGAGTGTCTCGTGAGATCAACCCTAAAAAGAGACCGAGATAAGGAGAGTTGAGCATTAGGAGCCTCTTTTAACTCCCCCTCAGAAGTTGGCTGGCTTTGCACTTGTATCTGGTGATTCATACCAAAGAGATAGTTCACTTCTTGTCAGATGGATGAAACTGAAAGCTTCCCTGCAGGGTCTGCTTCCTCTCTGAGAGCTTCAAAAACAACTCTCCAGCTCCAGGAGCCTTCTCTTGGACACCGATGCTGAAGAGGAGGGAAATAAGAAAGTGGCAGCCGAGGGTACACTTATTTCTGACCGACTCGGGCCCTGCAAGTCATCTCAAAGAGCAATTAAAGAGCAAGAGATGCCTCCACTCAGCCATAGCCTGGATGGCTTTAAAAGCTCTCTGTTTTCATTGCTGTCAGCTAGGCCATCTTGGACTCTCTGGGAAAGGGACAACTTTGGTTTGCCTTTTTTAGGAGACTTGAGAACGTGAGAGGCAGTGGTAATGGAGGGCTGACCTCAGAATTCAAAAGAACTGGGTTCAAGTTCTGCCTACTTGGATAATCTTGCAGTTGACAGTTAACTTTTCGGTGTCCCCAGACAATCAAGATCATTCAGTTACAAGGAGTGAGACAGAAGAGTTGGGAGCTCCACAAAGTGCTGAAATTACAAGTCTAAACCCCGAATTTGGGCGTTGAGCTAGAGTGCTACAAGAACTCTTCAGTTGATCTCCCTCAGAAAAATAATGTATCTGTAAGTTGAGAAAGATGGAATAGGAATAGACCAAAAGGATCTAGCTCGTTTAAAGCCTTTCACAATCTGGCTCCAACTTAATCTTTCCAGACATTTCACCTCAGTCTCCTTCATGCTCTATACTTTCTAGCCAAACTGGCTTACTTGTTTCCCAAATACGACATCAGTTTCTTGTCTCTATGCTTCTACGGATCTGAGATCCTCACCTCTGCCTCTTCGAGTATTTTGCTTGCTTTAGGGTTCGCCTCAGATTCAGCCTCCTCCTGGAAGGCTTCTCTGAGCCCCTTCTCAACAATTGTCTTGACTTTATGACCCTGTTTATGTATCATAATTCTTTAGGAGATCATAAGCTCCTTGAGGTAGGGGCTATTTATTATCCTTGTCTTCGTATCTCTAGCATCTAGCTCAGTGCCTTGTACATGGTGAGCATTTCGTAAAGACTTGCTGGGTTAAATTGAAATTAATTCAAAAGGATTCCTAGAAGTGAGGTCATCACCGATTGACTCACCCAATAAGAGATGCTATGGATAGGAAGACACATGTGGGCTCAAATCCCCTTCCGCCATTTACTGAGCATCTTACCTTGACCTCTTCTCTTGACCTTAGTTTCGTTGTTAAATATAGAGGTTGGACAAAATGATCATCACAGCTCCTTTCAGCTATAATTATATACCTAGGATAAGAAAACAAACTATCTGTGAATTACTTGCTGTTAAACATATTTTATATTTTTATATCATTTCATACTTTTCCAAGAATTGTCACAAACATGAAAGGACTAAGTATCACTGTTCCGAGTGTACCAAGTTACTATCAAACCTTTCAATCAATCCACAAGGATTTATTATCTGCCTGCTCTGTGCAAGGCTGTTAGTCATTCAAAAAACTTTATTACGTGTTTGCTATGTGCCCGACACCTCGGATACAAAGAAAATCTAAGCAGCCCCTGCCCTCAGGAAGCTTACATTCTAAAGTGACAAAAAATTAAAGTTCAGTCTCTTTCTTCAAGGATCTTACAACCAAGCTGCAGAATCAAACATGGATGCACTACATAACAACGGTAAGCGATATTTCAGTAGTACTATACATCTCTAATCTCATTTTAGCTTCAGAACAACCTTTTGTGGTAAAGTGTTACTTCTCAGTCCCATTTTATAAATGAAGAAATGGAGCTCACTCAGTTTTTCATCAGTAAAATGAGGATAACACTTGCACCATCTGCCTCACAGGGTTGTTAAGAAGAAATTATTTTGTAAACTTTATATCACTATAGAAATAGGTATTAGTATTAAAATTGAAGAAATACTCAAAAAAAACTTGTTTTCAATAAATTAATAAAAACATATCTTCAAAAATGTCATAGTTGAAATGAATTAAATCTCCTTAAGGTTTGCAAAATCACTTTACATCTTATTTAATTACAATCCTTTCTCTCCAGCTCCTGGTGCCTTCTCCTCTAAGGTTACTTTGTATCTGTTTGTGTATATTTTGTATGTGGGTATCTGGGCATCCATCTGTGCATCCGTGCATCCATGTGTTTATGTGTGTATCTGTGCATCCATGTGTGCATCTCTGTGTTTATGTGTGTATCCATGCATCTGTGTGTATATCCGTGCATCCATGTGTGTATCCATGTATCTGTGTGCATCTGTGTGCATCTGTGTGTGCATCCGTGTGTGCATCCGTGCATCCGTTTGTATATCTGTGCATCCGTTTGTGTATCCATGTGTGCATCTGTGCATCCATGTATGTATCCATGCATCCATGTGTGTATCCATGCATCCGTGTGTGCATCCGTGCATCTGTGTGTGCATTCGTGCATCCATTTGTGTATCTGTGCATCCGTTTGTGTATCCATGCATCCGTGTGTGTATCTGTGCATCCGTGTGTGCATCCATGTGTGCATCTGTGTATCCATGTGTGTGTCCGTGCATCTGTGTGTATCCGTGCATCTGCGTGTGCATCTGTGCATCCGTGTGTGCATCCGTGCATCTGTGTGTGCATTCGTGCATCCATTTGTGTATCTGTGCATCCGTGTGTATATCTGTGCATCCGTGTGTGCATCCGTGCATCCGTGTGTGTATCCGTGCATCTGTGTGTGTATGTGTTTGTGTTGTCTCCCCATCAGGGTAATGCATTCCTCTCTCCCTCAGAGTTTTTGTCCCACAGACTCACCACTTAGCAATAACTCCTGCTTGTTGATTAAAGTAGGCATTATTATTATCCCCATTTTACAAATAAGAGAACTGAGACTTTGAGCGGTAAAAAGACTTCCTAAAAGTCGTACAGACAATAAATAACTACAGGCAGTATTTCAAACTTCTTGATGTCAAGTCCATCGTAGCCAGTACATTACACGGCCTCTAAGTGCCAAATGAACAGGTTTTAATGAGCATATTAATACTGATTTATCATGAAATTAAAGAAGAATGAGTGAACACTTATTATTTGGGGAGATTACAGTTCTGAATTCTAAGAAAAATGATTTCAGAAGAGTTTATTATATATGTATATCTTTATACACACATATATGACATTTTTGGAAAATGTTTTTAGGACAACTTCCTTGATACTTAGACATGAATCAAATCTATCCCAGAGTGCCAGAGAATAAAGCCATCTCCATGCTGTCTGTTTCTGATCCAGGTAATGACTATCCTCAGGGTGTCTAAAAAAGTGTTTGGTCTTAACAGCAAAAAATGAGATAAAGGTCCCTAGTGTGTCCAAAGTACCCCCTGGGGTATTTCATCCATAGGAGCATCATTTTACAAATTGCTTTAAAAACTCACAGGCTGATATTGTCTCTACTCTGACAAAACACTCTCTTAGAATAGCAATCTCTAGAGATCTGTGAGAGTGCAGGGAGGGATTAAACCTTTTCTGGAATAAGATATGTAGAAATATAATCTCTTAAAGATGCTTCCTGAAAGATTGGCTCAACCTCCAGAGCAGAGATAAGCTCTAAAATTGCAACGAGTCTGACAGGTTTGGGTATTTTGTTTTTAGTAAGGTTTTACTGAAGCATTTTTAGGGGAAAAAAATCACAGACATGACTTGAAAGAAAATAAGCTTGTGAGTGAATTCTGAAAGCCAAAGGCTTTATCTAAACAATCCCAAATACTGTATGAATGGGCCCCATAGCTGAATTTTCTGGGCTTTATTATGTGTACACACACTGTAAAATAGAATAAGAGAGCCACAAAATGGTTTGTGCCGGTGTATCAGTTTATTCGTCTGTACGATGGGGGTAATAATAGCAGCTCTATGGGCTCTGACACGGTTGTTGTAGGGGGGATGTGTGTAAAGCTTGTTGGAAGGCATGGAGGTCTCTACAGGTATCATCCTGTGCTTTTGTTGTTGCCAGTCTTAGTGTTAGCGTGGCTGGCAGTTCTGTGATGTTTGGCAGACTCTTCTGGAGCATACCTATTCAGTCCTCCAGGCAGCCAGGGAGTTAGTTCCAGGGTTTTTCCCTCTTTGGACTTCCCAAGGAGTCCCTCAAGAATCTTTTAAAAACCCATCTTAAATGATCCTTTTGAGAAATGCCATTGTCCCCAAACCATGTCTGATATACAGGGTGTCCCAAAATTTTTATTTTTTATTATATATATATATATATATATTTTATAATATTATCCCTTGTATTCATTTTTCCAATTTACCCCCCCTCCCTCTATTCCCTCCCCCCGACGACAGGCAATACCATACATTTTACATGTGTTACAATATAGTCTAGGTACAATACAGTGTGCGAATATCACTTTCTTGTTGCACAATAAACATTAGAATCCGAAGGTACATGCAACCTGGGCAGACAGATATTAGTGCTAACAATTTTCATTCCCCTCCCAGTGTTTCTTCTCTGGGTGCAGCTACCTCTGTCCATCATTGATCAACTGGAAGTGAGTTGGATCTTCTTTATGTTGAAGATTTCCACTTCCATCAGAATACATCCTCATACAGCATTGTTGTTGAAGTGTACAGTGATCTTCTGGTTCTGCTCATTTCACTCAGCATCAGTTGATTTAAGTCTCTCCAGGCCTCTCTATATTCCTCCTGCTGGTCATTTCTTACCGAGCAATAATATTCCATAACCTTCATATATCTTGGTGCAGTTTTAAGTAACTAAAGTTCTTCTGGGGAGGGGAGGGGAAAGCAGGCCCAATGAGGAACAGATTGTGGCAGATGTGACCTCCTCTGAGCCACGGAAGTGACTGTTTTACCTTCGCAGAGTCCGAGGAGAGGTATCCATCCGGAAGTGCTTGAGAAGAGACTCAGATGAAAATGGAGGGGGGGGGGGGGGACAGTAGCACCAGGAAGTGGGTTTTAACCTGCGAGGATAACCAGATGAGGACTCCTTAGTGACTGGCTGATGTCAGTGAGAGACAGCAAGGTGGTGCAGTGGTTAGCAGTCTGGAGCGAGGAAGGCCTGAACTCAATCAGGCCTCAGACACTTACTAGCTGGGGGATTTTGGACAAGTCACTTAATATCTGCCTGCCTGTAATAATGTTATTATTATAATAACATTTCGCCCAGGGCTGCTGTGAGGATCAAATAGTATTTGTAAAACCCTTAGTGTAACACATATAGTAGGCACTTAATACATGCCTGTTTCCTTCCTTTAGGAGAGCTTTCCAGGGATCTGTGGCTGTCTTTGATCGAGTGTTACTTAACATTTTAATCTGGGACTTGAACAAAGGCATCATAGGGGGGAGAGGGGGCTTAAAACATCTGAAGTCACAAAACTCGAGTTTTGTTATTGGACGTCAGACTCCAGATCCAAAAAGGTTCTGATCTTCTTCCTTTCTTTTTTTTCCTTCTGCAAGGCAATGGGGGTTAAGCGACCCGCCCAGGGTCATACAGCTAGGAAGGCTTAAGTATCCAGGGCTGCATTTGAATTCAGACCCTCTTGACTCCAGTCTGACCCATCTAGCTGCCCCGATTTTGACTGAGCTTAACAATGGGCCAACTATCACAAAATGAAATTTTATGAATAAAATATTACATTTGGATTCAAAGATATTTATTGCACATTTATGACAGAAGTGCAGCTAGAGATCAGTGGTGTGAGGGTCTGAGTTTAGTGGTCTTTGAGCACAATATGTGCTAGGACTTTGACTTAACTAAGAAGTTACATGTGACCCATTATTAATGGCTAGCGTTCAGATAACTCCTACTGTGTGCCGGGTGAACCGTGCTAAGCACTGTATAAGTTGTGATTTGATCTTCGCCGCTATCCTGGGAGATCGCCACTCTTATTGCCCCATTTTACAGATGAGGAAACTGTCCAAGGACCTGCAGATTTAACCTCATTTCCCTGACTGCAGGACTCTCTCCCCTCCACCACCCAGCTAACCAGCAGTGACATCAGGGAGCCAGGGGCAGCTTTTTGTGGTTGAATGAAAAAGGCCCAGAACGTAGGGAGCCACTCGGGATGCCATTGTTGGTGCCCTCAGCCAACGTCCGGGCTCACGTCTAGCTGCAGGAGCTACATTGTAGTCAGAACAATGGTGGTCTAGGTGAAGGGTCTTCAGAGGAACGTGCCCTGGGATGGCCTCCACCCAAGGCTGTGCCGTAGGAACATTTTGGAAGGAACTGAGAGGCCTGTTGTCAGAAAAGCCCTCTTTATGGATGAAATACAAACGCACCTCCTGCAACTCCTTCCCACTGATCTTATTCCTGACCTTTTGCGGTAACTTGGACGAAGTCAATTCTCTAACTCTTCAGCACAGCAGCTCTTCAAAGACTGGGAAACCCTGACCAATAACGATGCTCCGGCAAGAGCTCCAAGTTTGAGTCCAAGAGGCTTGTGTTCAAATCCTAGCTCTTCCGTGAATCTGTCCTGCGATGCTGCATGAGTGACAATCTCTGCGGGCCTCAGTGTCCCGATTTGTGAGAAATGAGGGGATCGGCTACATGGCCTCGCTTTCTGTAGTCAGATAAACGATCTCATCTCCAGGATAAACATTCCGAATTCCCTTAATTATTCTCCAGGCCTGCCTCCCAGGACCCTAAGTCCATCACTCTGCCCATCCCCTGACTTGCCAATCCCCCAGCGCCCCAAATTGAGCACAGTGCCCCAGGGATGGCCTGAGAAGCACAGAATGAAACTGGAACACTGCTTCCCATGATCTGGGCGGCCCTCACACCCGCTGCTGCAGCTGCAGATTACCCTGGCTCTCCCCTTGCTGTGATCCTGTGGTGAGCTAGGTCTGGGTCCTGGGGCCAGCAGCCACGCAGCCCTCCCCTAAGGAGGGGGAGATCCAGCCAGTGCAGTGGGACAGGGCCCGGTGAGATCCAGGACATCACTGCTGCCTTCTCCCAAGGGCCCGGCCCGGGTGAGATTCTTCAGACACTCCCGTTTGCGGCGACATTGTGCTGATCACACCACGCCTGAGAAACCGAGGCGCGCTCCTCAGTGAGACCCACAGCCACAGGAGAGGTCAGTCTGGCGATCCTCAGAGGGAGACCCACGGCACGGAGGGCGCGCGCCACCCAGAACCCCGCGTGCAGCTGGGCCCAGAACAAACAGGAGAGCAGCTCGGCTTCCATGAAGGACATTTCTCTGCCATCCAGGCTGCTGACTTCAAAATACATCTTTAAAAAAGAACAAAACCACAATAACAGTGCGACACAGCTGCGAGTCTTGGTACATCAAACTGCATCAGGATTACTGATGGCCAAAGGGCGACGGGCAGCTGTTTGGTAGGTGCGTGGTATGCTACCAGTGATGAATTGTGGAAAGAAACAGAATAAAGATACATTGTCAAGAAAACGTATGACTTGAAAAAGAAGTGGGTTGGTCATCTCGTAAATGTAAAGACGTGGAGGCTGCTAGACGGTCTACCCATCAAATGCTGAAAGACTGGCAGGAAGAACTCCCATGTAAGGTCGGTGATGCAAGGAGAGTGCTACAGGTTAACTAGGTTGGAGTGCTTGCTGTCTTGGGAAGGGGAAAGAGAGGAGGAGAGGAAGAAGAACTTGGGGCATAAGACGTAGCAAAGGTGAATGTTGAAAACTATCTTTGCATACGTTTGGAAAATAAAGGAGAGGAAGAAAAAGGAGAAGGAGAAGAAGAAGGAGGAGGAGGAGGAAAAAGAAAGAGGAGGAGGAGAAGGAGAAGAAGGAAAAAGGAGGAGGAGAAGAAGAAGGAGGAGGAGGAGAAGGAGAAGTTAAGGAAAAAGGAGAAGGAGAAGAAGGAGGAGGAGGAGGAGGAGGAGGAAAAAGAAAGAGGAGGAGGAGAAGGAGAAGTTAAGGAAAAAGGAGAAGGAGGAAGAGGAGGACGAAGAAGAAAAAGAGGAGGAGGGGGGAGAAAAGAGGAAGAGGAGGAGGAAGAAGAAGAGAAGAAAAGAAGAATAACAACAACAAAAGAAGAAAAGAACAGTGCTAGGCCTAGAATCAGAGTAGACTGAGTTCAAATGTGATCTCAAATACTTACTACTTATGTGATCTTGAAAAAAACCCACGTAACCTCTCTCTGCCTCCGTTTCTTTGACTGTAAAATGGAAGTAAGAATATCACCTACCAACCAGGGCCGTTGTGAGGATCAAATGAGCTATTTGTAAAATTCCTGGCAAGTAGCATGAACGTTTGTTTCCTCCTTCCTTATGCCGACTACACTACTTCTCACCTGTGTTATTTGGGGGAAGCTGATTAAGCTCTGTGACCCTTAATTTCCTCACCTGTGAAATGAGGGAACTGCTACAAGTCTCTCACCACCGTTTTTGGTGTAATTATAAACATGACGCCTGGGGTTCGGGGGAGATGGTCCTCGGCTCTCAGGGAGCAGCGGTGGAGTCCTGGCTCTGGCGGGTATTGGCAAGCTGCGGAGACTTTGAGTCTGGAGCCCTGGAGGAGATGCCGGGCCCTTTTCCAAGGTCCAGCCTGGTCCCGGTCAGAGAGAGGTTCATCCAGTTGGTGGAGACTGATGGATCATTGCGGCCGCCACAGCTCTTAAAGACCAGCAGCTAAATAGTGGCAGAGTTGCGGTCTGCAGAGCCATGCCTAGGGCGTAAGGTAAAGAATGCTATTTTCCTAGGATGATGCCATTTGGGGGAGGAAGGCTGTGCTCCTGGAGTTGCCTTTCCTTCCTCTATCACCTGCTGCCCCCATATTTCTCACTTCTCTGCTGGTCCATAACCAGCCCAACTGTTTTTGCCTCTGGCGAAAATAAAATAAAATAAATAGATAAAGTCTTTATACTTGTGATGCTGTGTGACAGCAGACAGGGACCCATGCGGAGGAATCACAGGCCATTGAAGCCTTGGAACAAAAATCTTGCTTAGAAAAAAGTAAAAGCTAATCAATACTTGCGATATTTTCATAATAAAAATTCTTTTCTTTTCTTTCTTTTCTTTTTCTTTTTTTCTTTTTTTTGAAGAAAAAGCCCGGGTTAATGGATCATATTATTTGCCTGTTTTTTTTTTTTTCTCAATTCAATACCACAAGTGTTATTTCAACTCCCACTCTGAGAACAGTGTGGGGGCAGAGAGAGAAGGAAAGAGAGCAAGACGAATAAGACACAGTCCTTGCTCTCCAGAAGCTTACAAGTTTAGGGAGGATGAAGCAAGTGGCCAGTAGCTCAGACCTGACCGGAGCAGAACGTGTCAGAGAGAAATGAAATGTGATGGGCACTCGGGGACAGGAGAGAAAGCTGAAGAAGGAGCCATCTGGACCGGTTCTGGAAGAATAGTCGGCCCATTCTGGGCAAGAGGAGCCCGCTGACTCAAAGGTGGACAAATGCAGCTGGCTCGGAGAGCCCCGAGTCGCTGAGCTTAGCTGGGTGTAAGGTCCGCCTGCGGAGGGGAGGAAGATTAGGGTTAAGGACGCGAGGCCTCCGAAGATGAGGCCCAAGAGACGGATGACGAGGAGTCACTGGCAGACATGAGCACAGGGAGCAGAGATGTGATTTGAGAAGATTAAGCTGGCCGGAGCTCGTAGGCGGGTGGAAGGGTGAAGAGACTGGGGGAGGAGGAATCGGTTGGGGTTGGGTAATTCTCCGAGGGAAAGGTGATAAGGCACTGAGGCAGGGTGGTGTGACCCAATGAAGTCAGAAAGCCTACTTCCTGGCTATGGGCGTCCGCCCCAGGACAATGGAATCTTCCCCCTCCGTAAAATCTGCTACCCCTCCCGCTCGCTGTTGAGGAATTAGTTCAGGAAATAGGTGCTGAATACCTCCATGGCCCCCAACTTACCGACGGGAGTGGGATCTGCCTCCTAAGAGCTTTTTAGTTACCTGTATCTCGTTCCAAAAGAGTCAGAATCTTTGTTCCTTCCAAGGTGACCGCTAGCTCGCTGGAGAAAGGAGTCCTTGGTGTTACATTACTGGTAAGACTGAGATTATCAGAGCTTTAGCCCTTACCTTCCCGGTCATATTTTTTAATGAGACAATGTCCCTCCCTCTGCTGTTTAATTCTAAAGACCGACTCTTATGGGAGCTTTCATAGTGCCGCAGAAACATGCAAGATTTGGAGCTGGAAGATGTGGATTTGACTTCCAGCTCTTCCACCTTAGGATCTCGATGACCTTTGTCAAGTTATTTAACTATTGGGGGCCGCTGGGGGGCGCAGTGGATAGAGCACCAGCCCTGAATTCAGGAGGACCCGAGTTCAAATCTGATCTCACACACTGAACACTTCCTAGCTGTGAGACCCTGGGCAAGTCACTGAACCCCAGCCTCAGGGGGAAAAAAAAAGTTATTTAACTATGGGAAGCCTCAGTTCCTTCTTCTGTAAAAACAGACCAGATGCCCTCTAGGATCTTTTCCAGCCGGAGTTTTTTTGGGGGAAAAAGCATGTTAACATGCTGGATAGGCGGGGAAGAATGAGGGGAGACAACCTGGTCCCTGAAACTTCAGTTAAATCCCATCCAATGGGACCCAGAGCACTCCGAGCAGCCCCCAGACTCCCGCCTCTCTTGGCTACGAGAGGCTTTGCACCGGTCTCAAGGGCGGGGAGAGATGGCAAGCCATGGGTCGGGCAGCATGGCTCCCTCCCACTCATACCAGAGTGCCCTCTGGGTGCTATAACCCTATCAGTGCTACACCTGGTCTTAATCCCATTTCACAGCAGGAGCTTTAAGCTTCCCTAAGAAGCTTAACATGACCAGGACCAGGTTTTCCTGATTAACTTGCTCTTTGATTTTTTTCCTAGAGACTTTTTGACTTAGCTTTTGGACTAATTGTGGCTCTATTTCAGTAACACAAGAAAGTACAACCGAAGTTCCCGGGCATAATATTGACCCATTGGACACTTGAAAAAGTTTGAAGTGCTGAGTAGCACTGCATTTCCCGTTTTGCCAGACTGGGGGAATTGAGAGGCAATGGCGGACGGGAAGGGGTCCCGACTTGGAAGTTATAGGGGCTAAGGCAGAGCCCTGAGAGACCCTCTAGTCCAACTCCTCTCATTTGGTTGACAAGTCATGACAAACCAGCCTCATGGGTCGATAAACTATGAGAGAATTCCCAGAGTTAACTTATAATGACCTTTAAAATCTCCCCTTGACTTGAGGGTGTTTCTGTAGCACAAACGGTCCTGAATGTGGCTTGATGAGGGTCTGTAGGGCTCCCCCTCCAGTCTCCACCTGTGAATGATTGATGTGATTCTGCGGCAGTGCCGATGGGAAAGGCAGCAAATCACGCGCTTTGGGGTCTGTTTTTATCATTTTTTATTTAGATTACCGTCGGATTCACTCAGCAGTGCTACGCAGAATGAGACGGTGGTTAAGGCCTGGAACATTGAACTGAGCGTCATTTACATTCAGAGAGGGGAAATGAGCATCCCAGACATAACCTTTCTTAGATGGGAGCGAGGGGCGAGCCTTTAACCTTTGTCTACATGTCTGTGGCCCTTTGGGCCTACCTCTTAGGGCCGTTGGGAGACTTGCAATGTAGACCTTGGTGGAATAAAAGCTCTTTGAGGGTAGTAAGACATTTTCATTTTTGTCTTTGCGGATCTACAGCCTCGTAAAATGAGTGGGATACAGTAGGTACTCCATAAATGCTTGTTGAATTGAACTAGAGTTGGTGGTTAAAGACAGATTGGATTCCAGGTTTTAATGCTTTCTGGCCTTAGGACCCTGGGAAAGCCTCAGTCTCCCGTCTATAAAAGGGGCTGTTCCTCTTTCTGAATTAGCTACTTGAAGGTGCTTTGTTAACACCGTTTTCCATCGATGGCCAGGCCCTTACTTGCAGTGACCTCAAGGAGTTTAGAGTTTAGGAGGCAGGTGCTCAGGGGCACCAGGGTCTCTTTCCTACTTTAAAAGCCTGTTTTACTGTGCTCCCCCCTAGAAGGAGCTGTGGTCTCCCGTTGTGAGCCTCCTTCCCCAGGACAGACTTTGCCACCGTCTCCACTTGGGCTGACCAGTCTCCCCTCAGCCAGCTGGGCCCTGAGCCTGTGGGGCACGCCCGCCCACACCCACGGGCAGGAGGCAAGGGTGGGCCCAGATCCAAAGCTCCTCCCCCAAAGGGCACTCCAAGCCCTGCCCATTCACCAAAAGAGCCTTTAAGAGCCCAGACTCACTTCCCGGCCAGGGAGACGGTGAAAGTCTTAAAAAGGGAGAACCTCAAGCTCAGAATGGAGAGCTGGGAGGGGCTGAAATCCTGCCGGATACTTACTAGTTATGTGACCTTGGGCAAGTCATTTGTAAATGGGAGGCCTTGTTTTTAAATTTATGATCCTATGAACTCCATTCAACTTGGTTCAAACTTTAATTAAAATTGGTGATTGTTTCCTTTTTAAAAAAGTTATTCTTGCAGCACACTGTTAGAAATTAATTTTAAAGATCAACAAATACAATAGAAGAGGAAATTAAGGTTCAGGGAGGAGAGATCACTCACCTAAAATCAGAACTAGACTCGGGAGCTCCCACAGTCCAATGCAGCGATTTTTCCATCGCGTCACCGTGCTGTCCTTTTTCTTGTTTATATGTATGCAGATGGCATTCGGCAATGCCTGAAATGTTGGCTTCTCCTAAAGACTCATTAATGCCTTTAGGATTCTTTTGAATGGGACCATCTCCTGCACAAGGCTGGATACTGGGTAATGATGTTGATTTTTGACCTAAAGAGAGATGATATTACCCACCCGGGGATCTAACGTAAAAGGAAGCCGGCTTACAGACAAAGCGCTGGCAACAGCGACTCCCATAGCCACTAACCGCATCCGTCCCCATGCCCAGGCCCTTCCTATCTCTGGGACCTGTTTCTCCACCTGGGGATCCAAGAGCCCCCCCCTCACAGGGTCACTATGGAATGTAAAGCACTTTGCAAGCTTTAGGGCATTATATGAATGCTAGCTATTATTGATATTGTTGACCTGAACTGACCTGAAGCCCAAATGTGATAAGTACCTGGAGCAATCTGTAAACTTTAGCAAAATGCACCTACTACAGTTGTTGTTGTTGTTGTTGTTATCAGCATTATTTTGTCAGTTTGTCAGGAAGACCTTAGCCCATTCTCCCAAAGAGCCATAAGAAAAGATAGAATTCTTATTGGGGCAGTTTAGGCAATCAGTTCATTAGTCTGGGAGGCTTCCTTCCCCTCTCCAACGGTCGGCCCACTTGAGCCTGGTGGATAAGCCTGGGGAGGGGCCTGAGTCTCAGCCTTCAGGTCCTAGGTGGCCTTAGAAACCCAGCCTTCCTGACTCCAATCTCAGAACTGTGTGCACTTGGCCATGATGCAGAATCAATGTACGGCAAAGAAAAAATGCTCTGAAACCGCATCTAATACCTAGCAGACCACTTGGATTGCAGAATTCTCCCTCGTGCAGAGCTTTTCATATAACGTCATTCGTATTCTTGGCTTTGACTGCCAATTAAAGCTCTCCAGTCCCAAATTGCTTTGTTTGCTTTTAAAGAAATCTGCCCACCTTACAGACCAAGAAGTTAACTAACCTGTGTTTTTGTTCCCAAAGGGCTTCATTCTGTCGAGTTCCTGCCCGCTCTTACCTTTAAATTGAAATAGTCTGAATGTGTGTTTTCAGTTCCTGTGCTTCTAAAACTGAGAATTCATTACTTCTGCCTTTGTGCCAACAGTGTCCCTCTTGTGTTTTTAAAACGAAGACAAATGCTCAGAGCTAGAGCTAGCAATTTTGGCACCTAGGGCAAGCAGCATGCAACAGTATCCTCAGTCAATTTTGGTAGACCCACTCAGGGAGAGGGAAGATGGAGCTCAGAACATAGGGCCCCATGGGAAGAGCCTGGGGGATCTCAAGGTCATTGGTGGAAAGGTCACCTGGGAGAGGGGTTGGGGAGTGAGGTGGGATGGGGTCGGAGGCGAGTTCAGTGGTGCCGACAGAGTTTGTAGAGGAGAGAAAAGTGTGCCAGCTGGTATCTTCCTATTTTATCTGATTATTCTTGCTAACTAGGGGCTAAACTCAGTTGCTTCTATGCTAATGAGGGAATATAAGTGCCATAAACACTTTTTAAACTTTGGTGCCTTAAGGAAAAGTCCTGGTTATTTTATTGAAAAGTCCTGGTTATTTTATCCTCATTATGACTGACTGAATGCTGCAGGGTGAGCTAAAAGATCTGACTCATAATTAAAATCAATAAATCAATCAGCACTTATTAAGTGCTACTGTACCCCAGCACTGGACTACATGCCCAAACAAAAACCATGAAGCTTCCCTTCTACCAGAGAGGAGTCCGAGAATGTCTGCAGCCCCCCCATGGTGGACAGAGGGCCAGGCCTCCTGATCTCCCTCTGGCCGCCGGACCCTGCTCTGGAGGGAAAGTGAGGCAGGGGCCTGGCACAGCCCCCCTCCCTTAGGCCCACTTCACTACCCCTTAAAGTCATAGGAGTCTTCCAAAAAGAACCAAAATAACGCGGTAGACATCCAGGAAGCCCAGGACGTGCTGGCCCAGCAGAGCCCTGGGTCCCCGCGGCATATCTCTTGAGTGAGTCACATTAAACTGACTGAAGGCCTTGGTCAGCCGGCCCAATGGCCGGAGATGGGGCTCTATGGCCCGTAGCTGTCCTTCAAAGCCCCCCTCCCCCATGGACTTCCCAGCCTGGCCAGACCTGCCTTTTGGCCTGTCACTGTCCCTCGGGAGGGCCTTCCCTCTCCACCAGGTCTCACTTCTTGGGATCCCTCACCTTCTGAAAGTGTGAATGCTGCTTAATGAGGACTCCTGTGGAAGGCCCTTCCTCCTCCCTCCCCATCCATGACCTTGAATTTATTTGGATATATTTGTGCTTTCCTTGGCTCCTCTAATAGAAAATAAGTTTCTGGAGGGCAGAAGCAGTTTCATTTTTCTTTCTGTATCCTAAGGGTCTTTTATAGTATATATAAAATATATGTGTGTGTATAAATCTATTAGATATATATTTATTTATAAAAGTATTCGGATTTTTAACCTGTTGTGAGAGATTTCAGAAACTTTTGGCATCCCTCTGGCAATGTGATTAAAATGCTGTTACCATTACAGTATTTAACTCAGTGAAGCTGCTAGTCCCCCAGAACGGGTGATGCTGGCAGTTTAAAACAAAAACAGAGCTGCCCTCCTCGGAAGGACAGAGCGGGTCCCGAGCAGGTTTTGACCCAAGAGGCAAAGCTTTCATTCTGCTGACGAGTCACTTTCCAGTCTCATATCCAGACTTGATAGAAACACTATTCAAAGCTGGGTTAGAAAATGGAAAAACTTTTGACCAGGACAAGGGCTGAATTTAATAGCGAAAGGGAGACAGAGAATCGAAGGTTATTTCCTTATAACTTGTGTCAGAGTTAAGATGAAAGAGTATAAGACTCTTTAAAAATAGAAAAGAAAATAATACGTTCTATTGAATTAGGATATAGACAAAACTGAGTGACTAGGATTAGAAGTACCAGGAAAAGGAAGCTTCCCCAAGAGAAGTATTTATTGTTCCTTCTGCCTACTGGTTACTACCATTAACAAAAATTACTGTTGTAGGCACCGCCCCCCCCCCATAGGCCAATGTAAGAAAAAACATCAGACAGGTAGTCAAAGGAGCTCAGTTTGAACTCCAGCTCAGTTGTTCACTACCTGAGTGATCTTGGATACATTACTTCCTTTCTGCAGATCTCAGCTTTCTCATCTGTGAAATGGGTTGCAATTTAACAAACATTTATTGACCACCTAGTTATGTGCCCAGCACTGTGCAAAAGATAGAGGCCAAATAAACAAAATGGTTTCTCAAAGGTCATACATTCAACAAGGATGTATTAGATGGACACAGATATATAAAGAAAATGGTTAATTTGAAGGAAAAAGGTGCTAGCTCCTAGGGAAATCAGAAAAGGCTACACAAAGAAAGAGGTATTTCAACTCAATTTTAAAGAAAGATAAGAATTGCAGACACTAGGGACAGCGTGTGTGAAGGCAGGGAAGGAGACAGAATTTTGAATTTGGGGTAGTTCCAGTTAGATAGAAGAGTGAATGAATGGGAATATTACAAAATAATGCTGGAAAGGTAGGCCAGAGCCAGATTGTAGGAAGCTTAAAATTGCCAGACTGAGGAATTATTATTTAATCACAGAAGTAATAGGGAGTCACTAAAGATTTTTGAGCAGGAGAGTGACATGCGCAAACCTTAGCTAGTGAACATTATTTTGACAGCTGTGTAGACAATAGATTGGAGAGGAAGAAGGCCAGGAGCTGGGAGACCAATTAGGAAAAACTCAAAATAGTCCAAATGTGGGATGAAAGTTTGAACTGGGGTATTAGCGTGGGAATGGGGAGAAGGGGATAGATGCAAAGAAACATTGTGTGTGTTGGATCAATGAGATTTGGCAAGTAATTTGATAGGGTGGGATTGAGAGCAAGGAGAGAGTCATGGGTAACTGTAAGGCTGGGAAATTGGGAAACTCAGAGCATGGTTTGGTGAGATCAAAAGAACTAGGAAAATTTGGAAGAACAGAGTTAATTTTTTTTGAGGGGGGTAGGAATAATTAGATCCATTTTGGGCTTGTAGAATTAGAGCTGCCTGTAGGACAAATGGGTTGAGATGTCCAGCTGTTGATGTCGTACTGATCTTCAAGAGAGAGATTAAGGTGGACATAAAAATTTTTTGAAATCATCTGCATAAAGATAATTGAACCCATGAGAACTGAAGAAATTAGCAGGAAAAGAAACATAGAGAGAGGAGGGGCCAAGAAAGAGTCTTGGGGGACACCATGCTAAGGGGGTTAAAAACAAATCATTATACAAGAAAGCAAATCCAGAAGGAGCAATCTTAATCTAAGACCGAAGGAGAAAGAATAGAGGAAAACGAGGAGGAAGTAGAACGGAGGAGAAAGAGAACCAAGAGAGAGGCAGTGTCATGGAAACCAAAGGAAGATAGATTAATCAAGAGAAAAGGGTGGGTTAGCATCAAAAACTGGAGAGAAAATATGAGGAGAATGAGGATAAAGAAAGAAAAACAAGACCTTTTTCATATCTGTGGTAATCAATCAGAATAACTTCCTTCATTGTATTTATGTGTGTGTGTGTGTGTATTTTAAAACCTCATTCTGCCACTTAAGTCAGGAGGTGGGTGGTATGCTTCCTCACTGTAATCATGGCTAGTCATTGTGTTCATCTGAAGTTTTTTTTTTTTTTAAATTCAGCAAAGCACTTAGCAAATTTTATTTTTATATATTTTATTTTCCCCTCAATTACATATTAAAACAATTTTAAACTTTTTTTAAAAAAAGTTTTGAGTTTTAAATTCTATCTTTCCTTTCTTCCCCCCTTTCTCTCTCCCTGAGATGTTAAGAAACATGTGCAGTCATATAAAACATTTCCTTATTAGTCATTTATACAAGACCTGAATAAAAAAAGAATGAAAGAGAGAAAGAAAATCAAAAACAACAAGCTTCAGAATGCATTCAGACAGTGTGAGTTCTTTCTCTGGAAACAGGGAGCACACTTCATCATGAGTCCTTTGGATCGTCTCCGATCATTGTATTGATGAGAATAGCTAAGTCATTCACAATTCTTCATTGTACAAGACTGCTATTACTGTGTACAATCGTCTCCTGGTTCTGCTCACTTCATTTGCATCAGTTCATGTCTTTCCAGGTTTTTCTGGAATCATTCTGCTTGTCACTACTTATACTACAATAATATTCCATCAGGACCATATATTACAGCTTGTTTAGCCATTCCTCAATCAATGGACATCCTCTTAATTTCCAATTCTTTACCGCCACAAAAATGGCTGCTATAAATATTTTTGTGCGAATAATGTTGTTTTCCCTTATTCTGATGTTTTTGGGATATCGACCTAGCAATGGTATCGCTGGATCAAAGGATACGCACAATTTTATAGCCCTTGGATACGGTTCCAAATTACTCTCCAAAATGATTGAATAAACTCACAATTCCACCAACAATGCATTAGTTGATCAGAATTCTTCAAGATTTCAAATTGTTTTTACATTGTTATTGTTTTCTGGCTTCTCACTTCACTCTGCATCAGTTTGTCAGTCTTCCTAACTTTTTCTGAAATTGATTAATCACCCCTTTAGTTTTCACTTCTTTACTCCTATGAAAAGAGCTACTATAAACAAACAAACAAACAAATAAATAAGTGTGTGTGTGTGTGTGTGTGTGTGTGTGTGTGTGTGTATTTTACGTAGGGGTTCTTTTTTTTATTTGTATTCTTTGTTGTATAAAGCTATAAATATATATATATATAATATTTATTTATTCTATTTATATATAACATATAATAGAAAACATATTTTTATATATAAATTGTATAAAGTGGTATAAACTACTATTAAATGGTTTTGCTAAGTCAAAATCCATGTGCAATATAGTAATGGTTGGACCATAGCTCCAAATTGCTTTTGAGATGGCTAGACTAATTCACCTCTACTATTAATATATTATTGAGCCTATTTTCTAACATGTGTCAACTTTACCAATAATATTTATGTGAAATAGAACCTCAAAGTTGCTTTGATGTGTATATCTCTAATTATTCATAATATGTTTTCACATGGCTTTGGAAAGCTGAGATTTCTTCTTTAGAAAATAGTCTGTTCATATTCTTTGTCTAATTATCAATTGAAGGAATATAGATTAGAATCAGTTCTTTATATTCCTTTGATATGGGATCTTTATTAGCGAAATTCGATACAAAGTCAGGTTTTCTCCCTCTGTCACTAGTTTCCTTTATAATTTTAGCTGTCTTGATATTATTTGAACAAAAACTTTTTAATGTGATGTAATCAAAATTGTCCATTTTACTTTCTGTGATCCTCTTTATCCTTTGCTTGATAATGAACTATTCCCCCTGTAGAAAGTTAATTTCTTCCACGTTCCTTTGTTTATAATGCTATCCCTAACATCTCAGTTATATATCTATTTGGAGTTTATCTTGGTATATGATGTGAGATGTTGGTTTGTACATACGTAGTTTCTGCCAGACTATTTTTCAATTTACTCAGTAATTTTTGTTGAAACTAAGTTCTTGCCTTCAGGTGGCTTAGTCTTTGTATTTATCAGACAGTAGGCTACTATGTTCATTTGCTTCTGTATGTTGTAAAGCTACTCTGTCCCACAAACAGACCTTCATAATTCTTAGCTAAAATCAAATTATTTTGGTGATTTTTTTGTAGAATAGTTTAAAATCTGGTATTGCTAGGCCTTCATTTCCCCATTTTTTTTTTCACATTTTCTCTTGAGATTCTTGACCTTTTATTTCTTCAGATGAATTTCCTTGTTGTTTTTTCTAGCTCTATAAAGTAATCCTTTGGCAGTTTGATTGGTATGGAATTGAATAAGTAAATTAAAGGCCATCCGATTTAGCAGTAACCTTTAAAAGAGCAATTTCAGTGAAGTGGTGGAGTTAGAATTCAGACTACAAAGGAATGTGTCCTTAAGAACTAGAAGCAATGAGTAAAGAAAAGTCTTTCTAGGAGGTTAGCAGTGAAAAGGGAAAGATATGAAATAATAATTTGAAACAATACCAGGGTAAAAAAAAAAAAAAAAAAAAAGGTGTTTTAAGGCTGGGTGGAATTGTATATATGTGTGGACATTTCCAAAGAAAAATTAAAAGACTGTTGAAAGTAGTAATGAGAAAGAAGGGATGTATCAAGGGCACAATGAAGCAATTTAGCCATAGCAAGGAATTTTATGAGAGAATTGGTTGAAATTATGATCTCTTCAGTTTCTTCTGTTTTGAAATGATATGTGAATATTTCATTCATATATGGAAGTTTGTTCATTCTGCAAGTGGGGGCCTCTTTGAAAGATAATTAAGGTTTTCTGACTTGATGGCAAGCTGTTGGTGGAAAAGTGAGTGTATCAACATCTTTTTTCCCCCTGCTAACTCCTTTCTTCTTCCCAAAAGAAAAAAATCACACACACACACACACACACACACACACACACACACACACACACACACACACATGTATATATCATATTATTCCCCCATTTTCCCTATGTTTTATGGATTCCAGCTCAGCTCATTTAGCTGTTCTTCAGTCTCTTTCTCACACTCACAAATACCTTCTTCAATTGTGCAGGAGACTGCTGATAAAAAGACAGATCATAACCGGATGTCAAAATTTGTATTTCTTTGCAAGGATATTCAGACTCATCCCTAAAATGTCATTGCAGATTATCATTTCTTCTTACAGACGAGGAAAACTAAATCTAAAGTGATTTGCCAAGATTATACCGTATAAGTAGCAGAGTCAGGACTAGAGTTCTGGTGTCTAAGTGACAAGGTTCATGACTTTCACGCTGCACTATTTTTTTTCCCCCCAAGAAAATCCCAGAGCTTCTGTTTGCTACTTCAGGAGCACGCGGTGGTGGTCCCTGTTACCTTTGTGGTCTGCTAATGGGCAGTGTCTTCTCTTATCTGGCTGTGAGTTGGCAGTCAAAAGAATTAATGTGATCTAAGGCTGCGGAATGAGAGACAAAGCGTCCGGGACCAAGTAGGTGACATAACCTCTGCACTCTGCCCTTTGCTCAGGCTACACGAGAGAATAATGTTCATTTTGGGCACCACTTTTTAGGAAGGACATTGATAAGCTGGAGAGTCACCAGAATAGGGAGCTATCCCTAGCTCCTGCCATCCAGAGATTGGTTCAAGGAACTGGGGATATTTGTCAGGAAAAGAGAGGTCTTGGGGAGAAAGAGGGATGGAGATGGGGCAGATTAGCTAGAAGTTTGAAAAGCTGTCATGTTCAAAAGGGATTTTTATTTTTCTGCTTGAATCCAGAGGATGGAACAAGGAGCAGTAAGAACACACAAAGAGGCGAATTGGGGTTCGAAGTAAGGAAATATGTTATAACTCTCCACAGCTAAATAGAGAAGCCTTAGTAGGTTCCCCACCCCTAGAGGCCATTTAGCAAAAATTGGATCACTATTTGTTGGGTGTGTTTTAAAGGAGGTTCTTGTATAGATTTAGTTGGACTAAATGTCCTCTAGGGTCCACTCTGATGCTGAGTTTCTGTGACTTAAATGAAGGCAACAGCATTATTAGTAAACAAAGTAGGTTAAGTTGCCAGGGCTAGGGGAGAAGTGTAACTTTTAGTTCCCTCTTGTCTTTAGAGAGGGAACTTCCCTTCATGTCCAGCTCACCAAGAATGACTGGCAGAGGTTCAAAAATGAAAACAGCATTACATTTTCCCACACTTTGCTCCTTAAGGCCTGCCATTCTCACTTTCTTGGAGATTTATTTCTAGAAATATGATTTCCAAATTCTCATGAAGTCTAGTTCTATCTTTTGTTTGTTAATCACACTTTTCATCTCTCAGAGAGGCAGTGTTCTCCTCCAAATCATGTCTCTACAAGGCTTAAATAATATACGTAGAATTTAGCATCTTTTCTGACCAACAGGATTTTATTGTATTTAAATGGATATCTGAATGGAAAGCAACAAAGAAAAAAATAGCTGCCCACCCAGATAACAGCTAATAAACATTTATTAACTTCTAGTTAGTCAATAAACATTTATTGTTTGCTCTGTGTTAGATACTGTACTAAATACTAGGGTTATAAAGAAAGACAGAAGATAACTCCTGCTCTTGGAGCTAACAGTCTAATGGGGACTAAATGTGGATCATAACATAGTATTTTCACCTTTTGTTGTTGTTATTGTTTGCTTGCTTGTGTTTTTTCTCTCGTGTTTTTCCCTTTTTGATCTGATTTTTCTTGTGCAGCATGATAAATGTGGAAATACATTTAGAAGAATTGCACATGTTTAACTAAATTGGATTACATGCAGTCTAGGGGAGGGAGGGAGAAAAATAAGGAATACAAGTTTTTTAAGAGTAAATGTTGAAAATTATATTTGCCTGTATTTTGAAAAATAAAAAGCTATTATTAAGAAAAACTCAAATATGAGGTGCAAGGCAGAAAGCACATATGAAGAATTCACAAGGGCTTTTCTCTCTGCCAAAAGGGATATTTATTTAAGAAAAGAGGTTACAGACAAAATGAAGAGGTAAAATTAGATTGTAGCTGAAACTTGAAGGGAGCCCGGAAATGGAGGAGAAGAGAGAGACCCTTTCCAACTTGGGGGATGGTCAGGGACACGCTCCCAGTCCTGGAGTTTTTGTTTGAGGAACAGAGAGGAGGCTGGGGTCCCTGGGTCACAAAGTACATGGGGAGGGGTAGGCTAAGGTGTAAGAAGACAAGCTGACAAGATACTATGAATGCAAGTAGAGGAGTTTATATCTGATCCAGGAATGGGGGGAGGGAGAGTGTACAGTGGGGTCCGACCTGCATTTAGGAAGATCCCTTTGACAGACTTGGGGCGGGGAGCCCAGCAGCAGGGTAGCCAGCGGGAAGGGAAGGGACGATGGGTGCTTGTCCTGGACAGTGTCGGAGGAGTAGGGATCGGACACTAGAGAAGGTCCTAAGGTAACGCTGACGGGCCTTACAATAGATTGGATAAAGGGGATGAGAGAAAGTGAGAAGTCAGGCCTGATTTTAGGCCTGCATGTCTGGGAGGATGGGGGTACTGGGAACAGCAACGCAGGGAGGCAGTCGGGCCCAGTTTCAAGGTAGGTTATCACCCCAATCTCACAACATATTATTTGCTTCCATGCTTGGCTCTTCAGACCCCTCTTAAATTTTTTTTTCTACTCCCAAAATAAGGTGGGGCAAGCTAGAGGCAAGGTTGATCCCTCCCTCAACATTTTCTTAGGCCACGTGCCTCCCCAGAGCCATAAAAGTGTGTTTGGCTGCCAAACCACCGCGTGGTTCTTGACTGGCAAAAATATAGCACAAGGGGCCGAGTGGCCCCTCAAAACCTAAAGAAACGACCACCGTACCGACGGACAGTGATCCTCTCAGAATGGTGTTCCCAGCCCACATCCGTCAGCGGCTAGCACAGCCACAGCAGAGCACGGGCATCCCCTGAGATTGTGCCCTAACTTACAACGCAGAACATGTTACAGGCACACCCATCTAGAGCACAACCATAGATCGTAACGCCACAACCGTCAGTGAGCTCTAAAAAAGGGACCATGGTTAGCCCATGTTCACGCCCAGCGTCGTCCAGGAATAAGTCACCGACAGGCAAGTGTTGGAACAGCTTTAGCACAGCCTAACACGAGACTGCAGCCGCGCAGGGCACGAGTGGGTGCGTGGGTGATTGCGCCCGGAACGTTTGGATCAGTCTTGCCCTGGTCATCACCCTGCAGCATTTCCATGCTTTCATTTCATGGTTTTCATCCAACCTCAGTTTGAGCTGGACACCATCGGGGGAGGTTTAATTCTGTGCCCGACTGATTGATCTGTCCCTGGACATGAACATGGTATGGACTTAGCGTAATTCACATGCTGTATTCCTAAAATGACGTGTGAAAAGTCCAGGGGGTCTAGGACTCTTCTGAGACCCCCCCAAGTGTCTCTTTACCCCAAGGTCCCAATGCTAAGATTCTAGGCAGACAAGCCGCCGCATTTGCCATTCCCCTTGCTGGAAGTGGGCCTTGGCAAGGCTGTTGGGTTAGAATGTGCACTGTCTTCTCCCCTGGAAATGTCACTCTCTGAGTCAGTGTCTGGTTTAGACAGTCTTTGTACAAGCAGTGGGTTGTCTCTTATACTTAGATGCCAGTCACAGATCTCCACCTGCTCACCGGAGGCCCGCCGACAGACTCTCTTACGGTCAATAAGTGGTGATGGTGAGTTATTGGGTCACTGAGGGTGTTCTAGCGTTGCTCAGGCTGTTTAGTTAGGTGTGAAGTAGTTTTCCCCAGATCTGCTTACTTGTGTTTCCCTTGAATAGAAACGTTTCTTAGCAGACTGATGATGGCATTTTGTTGAAGGTCTTGAAAATGAACTTAGACATCATACTCTTGATTCTAGCAGAGCCCTTCTGAGCTTCTCTCTCTCTCTCTCTCTCTCTCTCTCTCTCTCTCTCTCTCTCTCTCTCTCTCTCTCTCTCTTCTCTCTCTCTCTCTCTCTCTCTCTCTCTCTCTCTCTCTCTCTCTCTCTCTCTCCTCTCTATATATATATATATATATATATATATATATATATATATATTTTTTTTTTTTTTTTTCCCCCAGCCTTTCTTGGGCAAGACACACACAGGTTTGGAAGAATTTGTCTCTTTCCCATTCTCTGAGGCTCCAAAATCATTAGGTAGGCCTACGTAGTTCTGTACCTTCTGTAACATCCAGAAATTTGATGTAAGGTTCATAGCTTCATTCCTGATGGACTGTTACACTTACAGTAGAAAATGTTGTTGACTCCACCAAGATTTTTATTTCAGTCTCACATGCAACAGGCGGTGGATTTCCTTGGGTCCGTCGGTCAAGTAGCCTTTATTAAACACTAAGTGCCAAATATTGGGCTGAGCTCTGGGAATACAGATATAAGTAGAGAGACAAAGTCAGCTCTCAAGGAGCTTCTTGAAATATAGCTCTGAAAAACCAGGCTTTGTTAAAGCCCATTGTGATTCAAATGGAGCTACTTGACCATGCCTTTAAATCCAAATCACTCTGGCTTCCACTGATTGGCCAGTAACAGGTTCCAGCCCAAGTCTCCTTGTTCTTTGTTTGGGTTTTGAGGGCTCTGAGTGAGTGTAAATAGCAATTGTTTCTGTTCTGGACGGAAACTGAGGGTCTTCCCTTCCCAGACTGATTTTTTCATGAAAGGAAACTAGGCCATCTTTTGCCCCAATTCTTACCTGGCCTTCCTTTACTTAAGAGGCATTGCCTTTTGCCTCAGACAGATCGAGAACGGGAAAAGACTTAGTTTTAAAAAGTTAAGGTCTTCCACTGCATCTGGGGCCTTCTTTAATCTCCTAGACCTGTGTCCTGCTTTGAGTCTGATAACCTTGCACTGCTCTGCCTTACTCAAATCCAGTTCACTTGTAACAGCTCAAGATATCACCCTCCTGAGGTCATAGGTCCTCTGGAAGAACAACATGCTAATGGGGGATAAGAAGTATGGTTCTAAACCTCCAGAATGCCGCTCAAAGCCATCAGGTCCTTAAGTAGCTTGCTCTCCAGTCTCTCCCTTCTTAGCAGGTAATCCATGTGCTTCGGAATACTCCTACCATACCAGTTTAGCAACCATGGATGTTTTCTTGGTTCCTGCTCTGGCAAGCATGTCCTACATTGGGAAATGGCCAGTTACCACAGTAGATGACTGGAGATCCTGAAATCTCCTTCCAGAGAGAAAACGCCAATCAGAAACCTGTCAGACATTTCCTAGGGCTTCTCTTCTCCAATATGCTGAGGGTTAAACACACTGAAATCAAGGCATAGGTAGTGAGTCTCTACTGATGTCATCTGGGATGGGGGTTTGTCCCCAGAAGCTGGGGTTCGGCCATGAGGAGAAGTCACAATGGCCGTTCTCTGGCAAAAGGTAGATTTATTTAGGGGAAGAGTCACAGGCAAAAGGAAGGGATATATAGGCACCGGGAAGGTAAATATGAAATAGAGTGGGAGAGCATAGGAAAGACAAGTTCTCAGGGGAACTCCCAGTTACCCAGTAGAAAGGGAGCCCCCCCCATGAGGTTGGGCGTGTCCTTAGTTGTTGGGCTAAATCCTGAAAGGGCTGAGCACCCCAAAAGTTTAGTCAGCTGTAAGGAGGAGAAGTGGGGTTGGGAAGCACAGGGGGTTAGGGGAGAGATCACATTGGCAAGGGAAGGGGAAGGGCACCAGGAGGCAGAGCGCCAGGGAAGCCAGCAGCCAAGGGATGGCCCACTAGTAGCTGGTATAAGGAAAATTTAACCTGGGGACATGCCCGGGAATTCTTCAGAGGAGGGTCTCAGGAGTTTGACATGTGTGGTACGGCAATGGTGAGGGGTCACCATTTAATAAAGAAGCTGGAGAGAGCTCTAGAGTAAAGCAAAGTTTAATGTACCTTCTTGCTACCTTGGAGCAGACAGTCGAAGAGAGGAAGCGCCTCCTGTGGGCAGGACAGCGCGAACACCCCCTCCCCCCACTGACCCTCCTCCTCATTGGCTGAGAGTCTTACATTCTAAACTCAGATCTACCCACGAAATTGAACTTGACCAATAAGTACAGAGTTGCCCATATTTGACTGAAATTGGGAGGAGATTGTGTCATGGGAGGAGAGCAGGAAGGGGACTCAAGTATGCCCTTGAATCAATGCTCAAAGTCCTTCAGGCCTACTCCAACTCTGAAGCAGATGAAGCCTTACTCGATTTTCACCACTGTCTTGAAAGATCTCACCTCATCTCATTCAGACATAAGTTGGGTTTCAGACTGGACCACATCCCCGAAGGGCAGGACCATGGGGCCAAAGGGCCTTCTGCCTGCTTGCCTCAGGATCAGTTCTTCAGTTTCTCCCGGTCCAAAACACCATTCAGGACCTGGTCTTCTCCTGTGTACCAAGCAATGGGACAGGCCCTCAGCATACAGAGTGATGGAATAGTTCCTGCCCTCACGAGCTTCCTTCTACCAGGGAGCCCCCACATACCCGTATCCCTGTACACATGTCTGCTTTGTAACATCTGTTGCTGTCTTCAGCCAGGAAACTCGGTTCCTTATTAGCTGCAGGCTGTTCTGGCACTGCTAGACAGAGAGTGCTGAAGTATTTGAGGTTCAGCCCCGGTAATGAGACTCTCCTCAGAGAGCAGTTGGCACTAAATGCTGGGGTTCACTCCGCGAGAATTCAGTGGCTTCTCTCTTTGGAAAAGTAGAAATTTGTTGACTGACCTATTGATTGATTAATAAGTGCTTGTTGATTGGAATTGGCCCATCTCCAGAATGCTAGAAGACTTGGTGGTTCTCTGCGGGACACAAAATCCCAGAGGGCTTTGTTTAATTTTATTCTTCATCTGCCATTTATGAGAAGGGGAACAAAATGAAGAGGTGCAGTAGGCACCAGGAGTGGTAATGGTAAAATAGATTTGGGAGAGCATAGAGTTAGCAAGGAAAGGGGTTTAACAGTTAACAATGGAAAAGACAAGTTCCCTGGTGGAACTTACAGTTCACCAGAAGAGAGGTAGGCGTGTACACCATTGACTGCAAGGCTAAATACTAAAAAGGATTTAGCACCCTAAAAGGGTTAGTTAGATACCTTGAGGCAGGGTGGGGGATGAGAAGAAAGAGCCATGAGTTATGGGGGAGGGAGGAGGAGAAAGACACCACAAGCAGGACAGCTTGGCCAGCGGGCCCCAAAGCAGTGATGGACCAGGGGCAGATTTGTAGGGGAAATGCAACCTCCGGGTTTGACATCTGAGTGGGTAATAAGGAGGGGTTACCCAGGACCCCACAGGCGTGGGCCTGGAAGGCTGAGCTGATCCCATCCCTGCCCTCTCCTGCTGGCCCCAAGCAGTGATCTTATCAGTACCACAGGCTCTCTCTGCCAACCAGGACCAGGACTGGGACCAGGACCTCCTCAGGACAACAGGGTTAATTAAGACCTGTATTACAATGACTGAAAAAGTCATTTAGTTATTCTGAGCCTAAATTATCTGTAAAATGTGGATGCTGTTAGGCAGATTTCTCTGAAACTCTTATTTTGTCATCTCTAACAGCATATTGACTATAGCTAAATGGCTTAGAGGATAAAATTCCAAGATCAGAGTCAGAAAGACTGAACTTTCTGGTTTCAAATCAGGTCTCCCTGCTGTGTGACCCTGGACAAGTCACTGTTTACCTCAGTTTCCTCCTCTGTAAAAATTAAGCTAGAAAATTAGGTCTTTGTCAAGAAAACCCCATATGGGGTTATAAAGCCAGGACTGAACAATCAGAACCTTTTGGAATTGACAAATTTGCTTTCTATGCCATATTTCTGGATAGTCTTTGTTACATGATTGACCAAATATTTCTTTTCCAAAGGCAAGCTTCGAAAGAAAAAAATAAAACAACTAAAGAACTGTTATAGCTAGTCATTCAGTGACTGTCTATCTCTTTTTAGGGCACTATCTATTCTCAGTTTCAAGACACTCCTCTGTTATTATTTTTTTTTTGTCACCCTCCATTTCTTTGAATTATAGCCATTAGTAAGGTTTCTTTGGGCATTGAAATCCTGCATCATCTCAATCCTCATTGCCTACCACAGGATTTAGTACTTAGTAGGTGGTTTAAGAGAAAGCATGAGAATGATGTCTAATTAATGAGTTATTATTTGTCCCACAAATGATTTCCATCACTTATCCAGTTTGTTAAAATACTTAGCACACTGGCTCAACTCTACCTTTGTAGCTTCATTATATTATTCTCCACACACACTCCAATCAAATCAAATTGGCTTTCTTACTGATCCACATATATCACAATACTATTTCTTTGCTGTCTTCCATGGCTGAAATGTGCCCTTTCCTCACTTCACTCTCTTACAAATCTCTCATTTCATTCAAAACTCAACTCTTTATATGAGCCCCTTGATGATTTCTCCTAAATAATTGCATCCTCCTTATACTGAAATTACTTTGCATATATTCTATATTCACTACAGGTATACATACTGTCTCTCCCAATAGAATAGAAGTTCTTGGAGGGCAGGGAATATTTCATTTTTATTTTTCTATCTCCTGTGCCCATCATAGTTCCCAGTATTTAGGAGCATATATTTGTTGACTGCCCTATTGATTGATTAATAAATGTTCATTGAATTGAATTGACCCATCCCCAGAAGGCTAGAACACGTTCCTATTTATCCATAGGACACAGAATCCAGATGAATGTGAGGGCTTTGTTTGATTTTATTCTTCATCTGCCATCTGTCAAACAGGAATAATGCTGTTTACTTTTCCAGGCTGATTGTAGAATTAATGGTCATTTGTTCTTTGCTTTTTTTCTTTCTTTGGAGTGTTTGTGTGGGTATGGGAACAGGTAGAGGGGGGAGGTGTAAAGGTAGAAAGGAAAGTTGCTCAGTGATAAAAGAGGAATTTTAGGAAAAATTGAGCCCAAAGGAGTTTTCTTCTGGAATCAGATAAGGGATGGCCCCACATATCCTACACTTGTACTTGGTTCTGCCAAAGCAGGAGACTTCCAGATTTCAGATTTATCGGGGACAAGAAGGGAACTAGAGATAATTAACTTGACCGCCCAGGGAGCAGTGGAAAGAGAATCACAGTCTCTGGTTTGAATTTAGCCACTGCTGTTTTAGGATGGTAGATCTGTAACTGAAAAAGACCTTAGATCATTCAATGTGATCTCCTCATTTTAAAGCCTAAGCTGAAAGAAAGAGAAGAAGCAAGTGATAGAATTAGGCAGTGAATTTAGGTCCTCTGACTTCAATCCAGCATCTTTCTGTTGCATTCCACTAACTCTGGGTAGATCACTTCTATGCTTTAGGCCTCATTTTCTCATCTGTAAAATGGACTAGATATCTTCTGAGGTCCCTTGCAGGTCTAGATGCTAAGGGAGTATCTATGTAGGATTAAAAATGAAAAGGGGACCAGATGTTGGAATAAGTGAATGGTAAACTCAAGGAAGGCTAGGAGTGAATGAGCTATTTATTTATCATCACATTTATTTACATATTATCTATATTAATGTAAACAGCAAAGCACTTTTCTGACTATAACTGAGAATTTTAGTGAGGAAACTTTTTATTCTTTTTTATTGAAAATTTCATTAAATTTGAGATTTTGCATCCCTGTATGTTTTTAGTTTGTCACAAATAAGAAAACAGTTTTTGAACGTCAACAGGTGAGTCAACTTGCTTCCAAGCTATATTTTGTGTCTTTAAATTCCATACATTCAGAACAATCCCTTCCTCTCACAAAAGTCTGCTTTGGTGCACAACAGTACAATAATTCTTCACTGCAATGACTTCTATAAGTTCTTATTCTGCTGGCTTGGCTTTTCATTCCACCAGTGCACTCACAGAAAGTCCCCTCGGGACCCAAGACTGTCATGAACTCTCCTAACGCTTCCGGTTTAAATCCCGTGTCCCTGTGTAGACAGAATACTGGTTAAGAAGTTTTGAGGGACAGTCTTTTTTGTTTCTATGACCATGAGGGAACTTCTGAGCCTCAGTGGCCTCATCTATAAAACAGGGATAATAATACTTATTAGGCTTTTACTCATGGGATTGTTGAGAAGCAAGAACCATATATATGTATTTTATTATTTATTATAAAAAATCTAGATTCATTATACTTAAAAGTCATATTTTGATATAGTTAATTGCTAAAATGCAACTTTAACAAGAAGCCCAAGATCCCAACTCAACTAAAAATAAGAATCATCAACTTACATCTATTAATATATATAAAAATAATTGAAAAAAAATTGAACAGACATTTATAATTATTTAATAATGAGAACTCCTTGAGGGACAAGACCATGATTTTGCCTTTGCATAAGTACCAATTAACACAGTATGTGGTACACAGTAGGTACTTAATAAATGCTTGTTGATTAATTGGTAACAGCTGGTAAGCTCACAGACTTCTTAGAATTGGGCTGGCTCTATATGCATTTTTTGCCCTTTAAATGTCCCGGATTAAAAAGTGAGCTCCCCGAGGAGTCTCTGCTGCTCTGGATCCCTGTGGGTCCGGGGCTCTGCCCTTCCCAGTGCGCTGCGGCCCGTGGGCACCCTCCATCTTGGCCGTGCCGGGGAAGCTCCCGGGACGGGGGCCGATGGCATGGTGTCTGGGGGGAGCAGTGCCCGGTCTGTGGGATGGCATGCTTTCTTTCATTAAATGCCTTTGACTTGGGTTGGAGCTGACGCAGACCCCCAGAGTACCTGGCCGGAGTTGTCTGCTTTGAGGAGTTGGGTGTATGGACTTCCCCATCCCATCACTCCCATACCTGAGCCACGGCTGTACCCGCCGCCATTTGAGAGAAGAGACCGCGTGCTGGGCTTAGAAGAGTGACATAGCCAGGGTCTCAGAGCTAGAACATTCCAGCCCAAGTCTTCGGCTCCCCCTTCCGCTGCTCACAGAGCGGGCTTTCAGGGGGTAATGAGGTGGCCTGCTGGGATACCTCATATGTAGGGCTGGAGGGGCGCTTTCAGTCTTTTCATTTTTTCGGAGGAGGAAACTGAGGCTCTGAGGACTCAAACCCACGTCCTCTAACTTCGACCCGTCGTCTCCTTGCTCCTGTATCATTCTGACTTGCACCCAAAAGCAGCACGTGCCAGGCTGTAACTGTCAACGTCTGGTGGCAAGTGGATCTGTGGGTCGCGCCTTGCGCCTAGTAGGGACTTGTGGGATGGAACTGAGCGAGTTAGAAAAGGACGGAGAGCCGATCCCGGATAAAAGTCCCACAGGGCAGTGTGACCTTGGAGGTCTCCCCGTCCGAAAGGCGTCCTCGCCAGCGCCAAATCTGGGGTCCTGTGCAACACCCAGAACCCGACCTCCCGCGGGGCTCCCGCCTTCCCGCATCTCCCGCCCTAGCTCAGCGCCGTGCGCACAGTAGGCGCTTCCCGATGCCGCCGACTGCCCCTCTCCGGAAGGCGCGCTCCAGCCGGAGGTCCGGCCCCTGTGCAGCCAGGACGCGCAAGGGTTAAAGGAGACAGACAGCTCTGAGTGCGTCTCTCTCTCCCTCGCTTTCCTCTCCTTCCCCACCCTCCTAGTTTTGGCAAGGGATTAAAGTGCTCCCCCCTGTGGCAGCAGTGACCCAGAAATGAGTTTGATTCACGGAGTCCTTCCTCCATAACAAGTAAAACGTCAGTCAGAGAGTGCCTCCGTGTGCGAGTGTGAGAGTGCGTGTGTGTGTGTGTGTTGTGTGTGTGTGTGCGCGCGCCGTGCGAATGTTGTGTATGTGAGTGTGTGTGTGCATGGGTGCAAGTGCAGGAGCCGCTCCCGGCTCGCCTCCCCACCCCGCGGCACCCTGAACTCATGAGGCGCCGGCAGCCGCGCTCGCTCGCCGCGAAACTCCGAGCCCACTGGCGAGCAGCACCATTGCAGCAGCAGCAGGTACCGGGCGTGTGTGTGCGTGTGCGTGTGTGTGTGTGAGAGAGGGTGCGTGTGAGCGCGCGGGGGGAGGGGGCGCGGCGTGTGGGGAGGTGAGCGCGCGGGTGTGTGTGTGCTGCGTGTGGGTCCGGAGCCCGCGGCGGCGTTGGCGGCGGCTGCAGGACGAGCCCGGCCAGGGCCAGCCCAGCCCGGCAGAGCAGAGCAGAGCAGAGCCGAGCAGAGCTGCACAGCCATATTTGATGGGTCTGTTGCTTTGCTCGGGAGTTCTCGGGAGTAATTTAATGCCGAAGGTCGCTGCCTAGTGGAAATAATCTAGTACGTCATTAATATGGCGCCAAAAGATTGGGTTCTGGATATGTAACCAGGAGGGAGGGAGGCAGGCAGCCAGGCGGGCGGGCGGGCGGGTGAGCAGGCAGCAGGCAGGCGGGCGGGCGGGCGGGCAGCGGCTCGCGCTCCTATCCCACCACTAACTTGGCCATTCATGGCGGGGGCCCCGGGGAGCCCGGGAGAAGCCAGCAGCACTGTGTGGGGAGCTTGAGAAATGGTCTAGGGGGATCAGTAAGTTTTTAATTTAAAAAAATGTAAAGACAAATTTTGGAGGGGGAGGGCTGCTGCGGACTTTAAGAAATCCCCCCCCCCTTTTTTTTTTTTTTTTGCATTGGCGAAGACCATGCTGGGTTCAGGTGAATCCTCAGTTAACCGTTCCAAGCCCCCTTGAGGTAGTTGGCCCTCGGGTGGAGGGTTTCCAAACCCGTGTGCATTGGGCTGCCTGGGAACAGAAAAAAGCATAGTAACAACTTGGTAGACAGATGGCAATGGCAGAAGAGCACAGGTCCTTGGCTTTAGGAGTATCCAGTCTGCTCGCGGCAGGGCGATGGGAACGTTCTCCATACGGCCATGTGTACGTCTGTGTCCGTGTGCATAGGTACATCTCGGTGAGGGGGAGCCACGAGCCAGCTCTGACACTAGCCGTCCAAATACTCATTGCATCAATTCCCGAGTACTGGGAAAAAAATTGGGGGAGGGGGAGATTCTTCGAATTGGGGCTCTCTCTAGCGAAGCTTGTTACTTTTCCAGGGATGAGCGGAAAGTACGAACCCCTCATTCTAAGGTGGAATTCGGAAGGAGTCGCTACGGCGTCCCGAGAGGGAGGGAAAGTACCGATTAATCACCAACTTCAGTGAATTGCAAATTGCAACCTTTGGCACCATTTGCAAATTGTGGAGGTGGGGCCATTGACCGTCTGGATCTAGAAATCGGGTGTGTAGCGTACCCCCCCGGGCTGCAAGTTGCCGAGACCGTAGATGCACGTGCTGTGTGTGTGGCGTTTCGGAGTGGGGGTGCAATGGGGCTGTTCCCTCCCCATCAACGTGCTCTTCGGAGCAGTTTTTCCCAGTGGGTTGTTGGGTGCTTGCTTTGCAAATGCAGGGAATAGATGGAATTTGGAATGTTGACCTGGGATTCGAATCCTGTCGGAACGGTCCCATTTGCTGGAGAAATTCGATCCCCGCCACCTCCTTCCCGCCCCCCCCCCATCTCCCCGCCCGCCTTCGGGGTGGGGGGTGGCGGAGAAGAGGCGGGGCCGCCTCAGGCTCTGCTGCAACTGAAAGTGGTGGCGAGAGTAGCAGCAGCAGTAAAAGGCAGGTGCACTAGCTCCATCCTCGGAGGTCTTCCTCAACTTCCCTAGCTGTTTGTCTCAGCAGCCTCCCCCGGCCGTGGGGTTACCTGGGAGGAAGGGAAGCGGGCTGGGGGTGGAGTGGGGATGGAGAGAAATGGATGCTGCTCTCCAGCGGCACGTGGGCAGGTGCAATGTGGCGGAGAGAGGGTGTAACTTTTGCGAGCAGCCTCTTTCCTGCCAGAGGGAGCCGGGGGAGAAGCGGCGTCGGGGGAGGGGGCCCGACTCACCTAACCTGACTGCGGGGTCCATGAACAGGCCGAGTCCCCCGGACCTAGCAGCCTGGTTCTGCCCTTTAGGAACTGGAGCACCGGGTTGGTGCCCTACGCTCCCCCCTCGGCCTCAGTTTCCTTATGTGTAAATGGGGAGCGCTGTGGAGACTGTCAGCCGGGGTCCCCTTCGGCTCCCTGATCTCGGAGGGGGGGATGGAGGGGCTGCCTGGAGTGACGAGCGCGAGGGCCCATGCCCGGGTCACTTGGCCTGGCTAAAACGAAAGAAAGCCCCCGGGGCGTGCACCGTGGCGGCCGCCGCCTCGGGAGTCTGGTCCCGGGAGAGCCGGCGGATCCCCTCGGATCCCCGGCCCCGATCTGGGCGCGGCGGCTGGAGCTCGGGAGAGCAGGGCGGAGGAGAGGCAGAGAGGCCGGCGTTTGTTTATTTGTTTTGCGCCGCCTTTTTGCTAGATGGTTTCCTGTGACAGAGGTGATACACAGTTTCCAGAACTGTCTGGGGAGGTGGGAGGGGAGGCTGGAGAGACGGGAGGTGAAGCTCTTCCTCGCCGCCACCGCCGCAACGGCGCCCCCCCCCCCAAACCGCTCCTCGCGGCGCCCCCCCCCCCGCATGAATGTGCACGCTGCTTCACCCGGTGCGAGCGAATCCGGGAAAGCTGGGGCGCCTCGCCGGGAGGTGGGGGTGGGGGCCGAGTTTGATTTGCTGCCGGGCCCGAGCGGATTGGCGAAGAGGGCCCGGGGGAGCGGGGAGGGCGGAGCCGCGGGCCTGTGGGTGGGGGCTCGAGGCCGCTGGTCACTTTGCAAATGCAGCAGGGCGGCGGCGGCGGCACCAGCTGGGGACGTTTCCTTGAGTGAAGGTGGCATCCCCGCGGGAAGGGCTTCCTGGGGCGGCTGGGCCGCGAGTTACTTTCCGTCGCCCCTCCTCCCCTCCCTCCTCCCCAGCCTCGTTGTTATTTCTGCCCTTTCCGGAAGGGGGGTGGGGATGGGAAGCGGCGGGCACCCTGGCAGCCTCTGCGCGCTGCATTGGCTCGCACTCCTTGCAGATGCAGGCTCCGAACTCGCTCCGCGAGGGGGTGTGTGTGCCCCCGGGCGGCAGCTGGCGAGCCTGGAAGCGCGCCTGCACTTCCCGCTGCCGCAGAGGAGCCGCGCATCCCCGCTCAGCCGGCCCCGCCGCGCCCTTCCTGCCGGAGCCGCCGAGGAGGGCGCCGGGGGCATGCCCGCCGCGGCTCGGGCCTCGGAGCGCGTCCAGCCCGCCGGGGCGGCTGCTCCCGGACTCCCGCACCCCGTTAGAGCCCTGCCGTCCCCCCGGAGGCCCGCAGCCCTAATCGGGAGGGAGGTGCCCGGCCCCGGCGGGAGGGAGACTCGCAGCCCTCAGCCACGCGGGCGAAGCCGGCTTCCTTTAATTATCTCCTGCGATTGTGGCGGCGGCTGTTAGTGCGGGGAGAAGCTGCCTTCCGGGGGGGAGCAGAGAAACTTCCTCCTGCAGGGATGGAATGCACCGGGGGCTTGCTCCTCAGGTGGCAGAGGAAAGCCGGGCAGCTTGCTGGCTGCACGCCGCAGGGCCGGGGTCAGACACCCAGTGACCACTTCTCAGTGTGCCAGGGACTCCCTGCGGGAGCACCACCCTCCAGGTCATGAGAGAAGTAGACTCCCCAACTTGAGGTTTGTTCGCCCTCCTCCATCCAGCTTAGGCCAAGACACCAGACGGTTTCCTCTTGGATCCTAATGGAAAAAAAAAAAAAAAAAGCACAGATTTGGAGGCAGGGACCAGACTTGCCCCTCAATACCGATGTTGCTCCCCAGCTCCACGTGTGGCTTTGATAAGCTGCTGCTTCCTTCCGGGCCTCTGCTCCTTCTGGGAAGTGAAAGGATGGGGCCAGCTGAGCCTCCTCCCACCCACCCCCAGCTCCCAACCCTTTGGTTCATGGTGTACTCGGAAGGTCAAGGCTGCTTTTTTCTGAGGATGGGTGGGCAGAAGGTGAGACTGAGGCACTCTGGGTGGGAAACCTCCTTCCTTCCAGCAGTCCTAGTTCAGCCAGCCACGTAGTTACTCAGTATTCCCAGATAATCTCCAATCTCATCAGGGTCCCTCCTGGGGGGGGCCGGTGCAGTTTGGGGCAGTCCTTTCCTCAGGAAATGAGCCCCAAAGTTTCCTGGGAGAGGCCCAGGATCCCACAGCTGGGGACTGTAGCTTAGAGCTGGACAGATTTCACAGACTATTCTAGAATATCCCCTTATTTTAGAGATGAAGACACCCACAGCCGGAGAAGGTCAGTAACTTAAGTTCATAAGGCAGTCCCAACTGCCTCATGTCCCAACTGAATTGGAATCCAGCCACTCCCAACTCTCACTCTCTCCACCACTTATTCTGTCTGTAAACCATCCTTATTGTCTCTCCTAAACAGGGATTCCAGCCTTCTGAAAAATTCCCTGGGAGGGCAGATCAATCCGATCACTCCCTAGAGGATTCATAAGAAAACATCTCAGAATCTGTCTTTGAGCACATTCTAAGAATATCTACTTTAGTCCGATAACTGATTTTCTGGAAGGAAGCCCAATTAGGAGGCATCTTCCTTCCGCATCTTAATGTGGTCCTTCTAGAGGCTTGTCCAAAAAAAGCCGGGGGTGTGCCGGGCAGGGAGGGGCCGGCAGGGAGGCCTGGGGGTCCGCCTGGGGTGTAGAAGGTTTTGTATGGGGGACCAGAGTCCTGGCCTGGGGGTCAAAGGAGCCGGAGTGGCCCCCGGGAGCCGGGCCTCTGTCCTCGGCCGTCCACTGGAAGGCTTCGGGCTAGACTGTCTCTAGTCCCTTTCAGTCATGTACGTTCTAGAGGCAGTTATCTAGAGGCTTTAAAGTGTCTCCTGGTCAGGGGATCCATTCTACATCCTTCCTCTGATACGGGAGGTCGCTGTTGCTGAATGTGGAGGGGAGAGGGGCAGAGAGACGGGAGCAGGACCCACAGAAAGAGGGAGGGGAGGGGGATTTAGCCTCAGAATTAGGCAGAGATGGCTCCAAGTTGCATCTCTGATACACACCAGCCCTGTGATGTTGGGTAAGTCCTTGAAGCTCTTCCTGCGCTAAGAAGTTCTTTAAGACTCAAATAAAGGGACTTGGCTGCTCCCTTCTCCTTTGTAAGGAGTTTACTCTGCAGGGTGTTCCCAAAGACAGTGAAATCACAGGTCTCCGTCCTATCTCTATTTAAACATTTAAAAGCCTTCCTGCTTCCATTACCTGGTGATTTATTTGCATAAAATTCGAGTTTTCATTCAGATCTCCTTTAAATGGATGCTGTGGAGCCTTGAGTTTGGAGTCAGAGGACACAGTCTGGACTCTGGTTTTGCCATCTTCTGAGCGATGTTGGGCGAATCACTTAACCTAGAAGTCTCCTTCAATAGTAATAATGCCTTCCTTAATTTCCAAGATTGTTTCTTTTCTCTGGCTCCCCCTGCCCGCTTCTCTCCCCGTCTCTGTCTGTTTTGAGCAGGGACTGTCCTTCGTCTTTCTTTGAATCCCTAGTGCTTAGCAGAGTTCCTGGCACATAGTAGGTGGTTAAAAAATAGCAGTTGGCTAACTGACTAGCAAATGTGAGAGCTGCGTTAGGTGTCCTCCCAGGTGGCACTTTGGGCATGGTAACCATAGCTGGCACTTCACATCGTGCTTTATCTGTGTGACTTCACTTGATTCTCCCCACAACCTTGTGAGCTGCGACTGCCCGGGAGAGCTCAGGACCCGGTCTCAGGATCACTTTTGTGTACGTATTTGAGGAGGGATTGTTCTGTCCACCTCCCCTAGCCGCCTGCCTCACCCTACCTGCCTTGTCATTGAGGTCACCTCTCAGGTCACTTTAAACTTTCTGATGCTGGGCTCCAGTGAAAAGACTTCACTGAGGTTGAATCACTTAAAACAAGCCAATTCTGCAGAAAGGGGAAAGCCATAGATTAACAGGACCCTTTGTAATTCTGATAGGAAAAGTTTTATTTTAACCATATGCTTGAATCCATGTGACATAGATTTTAGTGCTTTAGAGGAGTTAGTGGGTTTCCTCCAGGAAATCTTTTTTCCCTCCCATTAGTAATGAACTCCCTCAAATGTCACGTGACTTTTTTTTTCTCTTAAAAACAAAGTAACTAATCATACTATTTTATATTTTTCTGTATAATGATCAAGTGTTGGATAAACTTTGTACACTCAGTGTCTAGCACATTCCTGGGGTAATAGGTCCTTCCTATGTGATTGGTGTCTCAATTTTGGAGTAGAAATGACTTACTAGAGTGAATTCTTGCACCTAGTAGATGCCCAGGAAATGTCAGCCTGATTTCTAAAAATATGTTTTATTGCTGCCTTCTGTCTTTGATGATTATTTCTCACCTTCAACACTGAACCTCTTATGAAAAAATCAACCTCCTGATACTATCTGACCAAATTTTCTTTTGAATGAATCCTGAAATTGGCTTTAACAGAAAACCTAACTGGGGGAAAGGATCTGCAAAAATAAAATTCCACTTGGGTAAAATGAGAGAACATTACTTTCCCCATTACATAAAAACACACAAACTCAGCATACTCACATTAAAAAAAAATACCATTTTAATGTAACTTCACCTTTTTGAGTTTGGAGAGCATGTGTTTATTTTTTTATATAAATTCAAGAAATTGCTTTCCTAATAGACTTACTTGTTGGAAAAGGAACTACCAGATGATCTCTTTGTAATGCTAAAGTTTTGGTGCATTGGACTGTTCAAATTCAGTCTTGTTACTTTGTGCCTTTAATCAATCCTCAATTTCTTCATCTATCAAGTGAGGGAGTTTAGATTAGATCAGGAGTTCCAAAACTTTTGTGTCGTGGATCCCTTTGGCATTCTAGAGAAGCCTGTGGACCCTATAGAAGAATGTTTATTGTCACCTTTCTTGATTGAAGGAAGTACTAAGTTTCACATAGAAATTAGTGAAAATAAAGATGTATCTTTTTCCCCTTCCAAGTTCACGGAGACATTGAAATATCTCTATAGGCCACAGGTTAAGAATCCTTGGAGAAATTGTTAAGGTTTCTAACAACTCAAAGTTTGTAATCCTGTTGAGGTATTTTCCCCATATTTATTATTATTCCATACTATATTATTATTAGGTTATCTTACCCATTTCTTTCCTATTTATCCAGTCCTTTTTTATGATTACCCCAGATGGAGTGAGCTGCTTCCTCCAAGGGAAGAAATGGATTCTTCCTTACTCAAGGTCTTCAGGAAAATCCAAATGCTCACTTGTGGAAAATGTATTAAATTTTCTTCCAACACTGATAATTTTATAATTCTTAGCTTTGATGGTTTCTAGAAGCCTTTTACAGCTTGAGAGGAATTAGGAGGAATATGTAGACATTATAAAGAGGCAAATTAGGTTTGATGTTAGGAACTTTTCTAACAGCTATCCAAAAGAGGAATGGGCAGCTTTGGGACAAGGTAGCTTCCTTTTCATTGGAAGCCTTCAAGCATGGCCTGGTCGGATCACTCATGTCAGTAATATAAGTAGCTGACATATCTATTTGCCAGTCTCAGTTTTGCATAAGTTGCTGAAGGAGTTCCTGTAAGCTAGGAGACCCCTGAGCTAACTGTGACTTAAGATTCCAGGAGTCTCCAGGAGTCTACCTCTAAAGCCTGGAAGGGGAGCCTGGAGGCCAGGAATGGCTAGACATTGAATTAGAGGCAAAGAGAGTTGATATAAAGGGGAGAAAATCAGCATGTTGAAAGCTTTAAGTGGAATGCCTGCCTTGAGAGGGAGTAAGTTCCTTCTCTTTGGAAGCTTTGAACAAAGGCTTTGTGACCCACTTAGGAGGATGTTGGAGAGGGAGTCGCTTGGGAGTCAGACTGAATGGCCTGTGAGGTCCCTTTGGCTCTGCAAGTTGTCATCCCATGTCCTGGCTTCTGGGAAAGCACTCCCCTAAACCAAAACGAGTGTTTGGTGCTCCTTGAAGTTGGGTCAGGATGCAAGGCAACTGGGAAGATGAGGGGATTTGTGCCTCAGCTGGAATTCTATTCCTTTCTCTTATTATCTCTGTAGGTGCTCAGGGGTCTTTAATATTACAGTGGCCCCTGTTGACAAGCATTATAGTTAATGGTCCATCAGAGTTTGCATTAAAAGCCCCAGAGCTGATAGAGTTGCTTTGTGATTGGTGGAGGGAGTGACATTAGGAAAACCTGACTGTGTGCCTCTTGCTCTTTAGGCGGCTTCCTCCTTGAGAGCCAACGCGGAGCACTGACAGGGGCTTTGATCTGGACACCGGGGCCCTGGGCTCTGTCTGCTCTGATAGGGAACTTGTTACTGTGCGGGGGTGGTGAAGACAGATAAATAGGTAACCGTTTCTCCTGATTTTTTAGGAATTTGCATTCTTTGGGGAGAGACCTTCTCTGTACATAAGCCTATAGGGAATAAATGCAAAATATAAATGTAATGTTAGGGAGAGAGGTTGAAGGGATCAGGAAAGACTGCCCTTAGATTATAGGTGTCATATGTGCAAGCCTGCAACAGAATCCCCCTGGAGCCAGATTAAAATGTAATTTGGAAACATTTAACAAAATGAATAAAAATCCAGTAGAACAGAGGTCACGCTAATATGTGATTTTCAAGGTCGCCATATGGCCAAAGCAATCGATATGTACAGTTTAGTGGCCTTTGCATTTGAGTTTGATGCTAAAGCATCTTGAAGGAAGACTAGCTGAGGGACCATGGGCAAGGCTACTCTGTGTGACTGATGGCTCCCATAGGGTTGTGAATCTGGGCGAAATGCAGGAACTGTTCCTTCTGAGTGGTGAGATCATGGACTTAGATCTGGGAAGCGACCCCAGGGAAGGAAGGAAAATGGACGAGACACATTTCACGGAAGAAGGAACCCGAACCCAAGAGAGGCAAAAATGACCAGTCCAAGCTCCTACAAGGATTTGGATAGATCTTTTGAGTCCAGATTCAGTTGCACCATGCTGCTGTATTTGGCAGGAAGAAATCATTATGACATCAAGTTAAGTCTGATTTTAAAGTTAGAATCACTTTCAAACCTTGCTGGCTAGCCTGTCCATTGTGGGTCATATTAATTATAAGAGATTCAACAGTTTCAGCTTTTTAAAGAACCTGTTTCCACAGGAGGGAACCTCGCTAAAATTCCAGCAGACTATCATTCTTTACTTGACCTGTCAGGAATTCCATTTCTGTTTGCCCATTTGAAATACTGTTCTCCTTTTTCAAGCTTGCCTCCCTAGTTAAGGCCTAGAGTGTTCAAAGGAAAGACATGAAAAATCTAAAAGTCTTTTTTTACAGTTAGTAGATCAGTTGATACAATGGCTGTTCCTCGTAGCTTTTAGAGTATTTAGAAAATACTGTCTTGAAGAAAACAGCTCAGATTTAACTGAGCAAGCCATTGCCCGATTGCCTGCTGGTGCTGACTTGAGCTAAGTAAGAGGTAGCTATGGACCTTCGGTCTCTAGGGTATTTTTGGAGTTTTTTTTTTTTTTTTTTTACAGTGTTGGTGACCCAGGAGGCAGCTATTGTGTAGTAAAAAGAGTGCTGGACCTGAAGGGAGAATCAAATCCAGCTTTGTGGCTTCCTGCTGTTGTGTTGTGGGGCAGGCTCTGGGCCCCTCTGTAAGGGATTTGGACTCAGTGGTCTTTGGGTTAGGGACCAGGCCAAAATCCTGTGCAGCAGTGATGCACTGTTGCAAAAGAGGGCATAAGTTAAGACTCTGTGGCTGGGATCCCTTCCCTTGGCTTCTTTACCAGCCAGAGGCACTCTGTGATATCTGAGAGTTGAGCAGAATTGTCATCTCTGACTCAACCTGTCACCAACTAATGCTTTGGAGCCACAACTCCCTGCCCCCTTCCTCCAAAAAGAAATAAACCAGACCATATAATCAAGCCCGGCTTGAAAATAGGGTTTAAGTCCGTGGGGAGAAGGGGTGTAGGTAGCCTCTGAGATGATAAATGTCTTGCAGGCAACAGGATTTTGAGTTTGAAAGAAGCCACCCTCTTCCTTTTCCTCATGTAGAAACTGAGGCCCCAAGAGTCTTATAGTCTTTTATTAAGCCTCATTAATTCTCTGTGCTTGGCAACTTTCAAATGACCTCCAGATTATCCTCAAAACCTGTTGGGTCTGGCCAAATCCCAAGGAAGCCACAGTTGTAGTTTTAACTCGCAGTGCCGTCTTTAAAAGGGTTATGGAATCCATTCTAGGTCAAAGCATCTTTCTTTGAAATACCACCAGTATTTGTCTTTTAAACGTGGTTCATGTGGAATATGAATAGAGGGAGTGCTGTTCAGTCGAGAATTCCTAAAAAAGTTCCAAATTTTTGCAGCAAGATTATATTTATCTGAGTTTGTGGTTCCACGATCCCTGCCAGAGAATTAGGAAAGTGCAATATTGCCCTTCACTTAGAGTTCTGTTAACTATTGGGTGGAGAGGAGGCCAGGACTGAGGCTGTTTTCATGCTGAGCTTTGGGGAACACTAAATCTCAGCTATCCAGAATACTCTAGGAATGAGTTGGTTTGAATAGGAGACAGTGGAAAGAAAGGGCACTGGATTTGAGAGATAGGAGATGAATTTTAAATCGTGCTTTTGGCATTGATTAGCTGGATTACCTCTTTTGAGGTCGTTTCCACATCTATAAAACAGGGATGAGGTGGTCAGTATCTTGAGGATCCCTTCAAACTCCCCAAACCCACTCAGTTTACAAGGGAGTTACCCCTTTAGGGCGCTAAATTCAAAAAATGTATTTTCATTGGGCCTTTTTGTGCCTTCTTACAGAGCATATTTGGGGGTAGTTTAACTTTGTCGATTTAACAGTGACTGGCTGTTCAGTTCTTCCTGATGTTTGTTTCCTTTCCTCTATCCTCCCAACTTCTAATTTGTTGTGTCTTTGATTAGAAACCAGATGATCCAATCTTTTAGAATTCTATTGTGAATTAAGAATAAATAGGCTCCTAGTGAGGATTTTAGGGGAGAAAAACACATGAACTTTGTTACAATTCTTATGGTCCCTCTCTTCTTTTTGTTCATTTAAGATGATTCAGATAGCTGAGTTCCAGATAGGCGTATTGTTATTCTACCTTGGAGGGTTCCTCTAAGATGAGGATCTACGCTTCAGGTTTAGCAATTTTATAATCATAGGAAGCAGTAAGTTCAATGTAGCATTTTAAGGTTTGCAAAATACTCATTTATGAGTCCTATTAACACTCACAATAACCCTACAATGTAGGTCATTTAAAATTTCCATTTTGCAGATGAGGAAATTGAGATTGAAATAGTTAAGTTATTGACCCAGGGTAACACAGGTAATGTGTGCCCAAGGTGGGATTTGAAGTCATGTCATCTATGTACTGTCCCTTCTAGCTGTCTTTGTGTTGTTATCAGTTCATTTAGAATGGATAAAAGTCAAGTTATTTTCCCATTAGCCAAACTAATGGGAGACTGATTTGAGAATCAGAATATTGATTTATTAATTTATGGCGAGCAATAAAATTGCAAGTTAGACTGAATATTTGTAACTGTTGATCAGTGCATTTTCTGTCATACAGGGAACTGTACTTGAGAAACAGAAATAAGGTCAGAATGCTGCTTGGTAAATATGGAAACATGTGAAGGGGAATTGGATGAGCTTAAGGGAAATTCACATTAATACATGCTGTAGTAGCTTGTTTGGGGTAGGAAGGAAGGCGACTGACCTCGCCTTATGGTGTAGAAACTAGATTTGGATTGAGTAGACCTGGCCTCCGGTTTTGGCTCTTCCAATTTTCTAGAAGTGTGACCTTGAGGAAGTTATTTAACTCAGGATCTGAGTTTTTCCATCTGTAAAATGATTACATTGAAACGGATGTCCTCTCAAGACATTTCTAGGTATATAGACCTGGGATGCTATAATCCTCCATTATAGGGATGCAATATCTTCAAAATGGGTTGGACATTGATTTATAATCCCAGAATCCCCACAGATCAAGAAGGCCGGGCCATAACTCAGCATGAATCCTCTCTATGACGCTAAAATTGCTGTATGTCCTAGCTACTTCTGGAGTTTTTTGTGGTGTCAAGCCTAAATTTCTTTCCTTGGAGCCGGGGAAGGGAGAGAAGAAGGCACCAAACCAAACTAAACACGGCTAGCCAGTCTCTTCAAAGCAGCCGCCCTGCAAGCGCTTGAATCCAGGCGGCCCGGCTCCCTCTGCCCTCCCCAGCCCAGCTTTCCCTTCTCTGGCGCTGGCCCCTGCCCTGTACCCTGGACAGCGACCCTTCTAGGTTTTCGGCTTGAGACTTGGTACTTTTTCACTTGTCCCTGATGCACTGCTCCTAGGTTACAGTTTCCAAGTTCACATGTTATTTTTCATTGATTGCATTTAGCTATCTCCTGAGGAACATAGGGATAAAAAGCACCTTGATCTGTTTAGTTGCATTCTCTAAATCACCTTGGAGGGTGATTAGTTTCTGGGAAGGCTTCTTTTGGATAATCTCGTTAGCTTTAATCTCAGAGGGTGACTCCTCATGACCCAGGATCTGGGGTTCATTAACTGTGGCCATCTATTCACTCACTGTGATGCAGTGAACTAGGTGGAAAGTACTGAATTTGGAACCAGAGGAGCTGGGTTCACATTGTGATTTAGCCCTGTCCTATTGCTCTGGCCTAAAGTTTTCTGCTCTGTACAATGAAAGAATTGGATTAAGACCATTTTTTTTACCTGATAGTTGCTTAAACAGATGTAAAAAGTTCTTTTCATAATAGCTGAATATAGAATTGCTCGACAGGTATTTATTAAGTGCTTATTAGTTGCTAGGAACTGTGGTAAGTACTAGTTATAGGAAGACAAAAGCCAAAGAGTCTCTGCCCACCAAGAGCTTACTCTGGTCTAAGGAGAGAGTCAATTTGTATATTGCCAGATTCATAGCTATGGAGTAGCCACGTTGTAAGTTTAGAGGAGATGGCATTGGGAAAACCCAAAGAAAGTGGCTTGACCTGAGAAAGAACTCAGGAATTCCAAGGAGTTGAGGTGAGGAGGGAGAATATTCAGACCTGGGAGACATCACCAAGTCAGGGAGACAGATGACAGAATGTGACAGATGGGACTATGCAGTGCATGGAATGAATGGGTAAGATACTTGGTAAAGACCTTTGAAAACAAAAGTATTTGTTTTTGGTCTTAAAGATAAAGGCGAGCCGCTGGAGTTTGTTGAAGATTTTTTATCTATTCAGATTTCAGTTTTGTCATTTTTAAAATGAAGGATTAAGATGATGTCTGAGGTCTCTTCCAACTCCTAATCGGGGTCCCTTCCGCCTCTCAATCGGCCACCATCCCCCTTCCTACCTGTTATTAGTTTGGGTTCCCTTTGAGGCAGAATGCTTGTCTGTGTAATACTGGAGCCTGGACTCGGGCCCTGAGTGGTTTGGGGCATGTCCTTTCTCTCTGGGCCTCGGCGTCTTGCCGTGCACAATCACAGTGGTGGGGTTGATTTCTGAGGCCCTTTGGAGTTCTGGATCCCTGTACCTAGTGGTGCTTCAGGCCAGGAATTACCTGTAAGTACCCATGTCTTCCAGAGGACATGAGATGTGAAGTGGTCACCATTTAGGACTGAACATGTGTTTGCTGGCTGGCTGGTCATTGTCCTGAGGCAGCAGGGAGCCGGTCTCTGCTTCCTTCACCCCATCTGAACCCAGATGCTTGCACTTAACCAATTGAGTTGCCTGATAGTGGGAAGCAGTTGTGGGACCCTTCAAATTCGGTGAAAGGACCGGCTTTGAACTTCACCTCCGACGCTCACAAGTTGTGTGACACATGATAGCATCTCAGAACTTTGCTGAATAACGAGAGGAAACTTGAGTTCCAAGACTTGGACACAGGGAGCGAGTGGTTAGACTTGGTTTTGAATCCAGGGCCCCTCACTTCACATGGAGCCTATTTCTGGGGGAACTAGATTCAATTGGACATAACCCTTGTATTTCTGCTTCATTTGAAGTTAGATTTTAAAAAAAAAAAAAAAAAAAAAAAAGGAATTTAGATAAAGCTCTAGTTTCAAAATACATTTCATTAGATTGGAGAACTGATGTCAAGGTGAATTTTTACCAGAAGTGAATCAAGTTAAAACCAAGAACTTCACCTCTGTCCCATCTGTAAAAATGCCCTGTCTTTCAGCATTCTTGTGCTTTGCAAACCTTGGAGTGCTCATTTTAATAATAATAATAATGTCCATTATTATTATTACTTAGATTTTTATAGAATCACAAAATGTGAAAGTTGGAAAGGGCCTCGGAGGCCATCTCCTACACGATCTCACTAGCACATGCTTCTCTGGTGGTCATCCTGCCTCCATTGAAAACTTCCCAGAAGGGGGAAACCCCCTCCCCGCACAAAGCATTCCTCTTCTGCGGAGCTCAGTGAAGAAGCTTTTCCTGTTGTCAAGCCTGACTTTGCCCCTTTACAACTTCTACCCATTGCTCCTAGCTCTCCCCTCCAGGGCTTCAGAAAACAAATCTAATTAATCTCTTCAGCACATGGCAGCCAGCCCTTCAGATACTTGGAGACATCTATCCCATTCCCCGCTAATCATTTCTTCTCCAGCTAAATATGCCTCCTTCCTTCAGCGGATCCTCGTATGTCTACATGTTATTACTACCACTAATTAGGTTATATAAATGACAGCTGGACAATAATAAATACTTATTAAGCATCTACTGTGTACTGGACATAGTCGCTGTTTTTGTTATGATTATAATGAAGAAGTTTGAATACAAGAGGCATTTATTATGTGCCTACTGTGTGCCAGGTGTAGTTATCGTACCTGAAATATTATATAAATGCCACCTATCTTATTTAACTCATTTTGCAAAACACTTTCATGGGTTTTTTTTTGGGGGGGAGAGGGAGTTCCCCCATCTTTCAGCAGTTATTCTTTTTATATATCATTTCTCTCTGGGTCTTTCCACATTTGTAAAATGAGAAGATTTGGATGTTTTAAGATTTCACCCTTAAAAAAGAGTGAGTTGGCTTGGCTCATTGTTCTCTCCCCTTTCTTCTGGGTCAAAGGCTGTACAGGGATGGTGAAGAACTTTAATGTATTAGCATCAGTGTAATTATGTAGTGCTTGTTCCTTTTACCCATGGCCATACCACTGACCTTGGTTTTTATGGTTTAGCCAACTAAAAGTGAATTCATTTGTCCTCAGAGAGCTTATGTTCAATAGAGAAAACATATAGACCTATAAGTATAGAAGAAATTTATTATTGAATATATGATGAATGTAATGAATGTAAGAAATATATCAAAATATGTGCAAGACTAGTAGCTGAGGGAATCAGAAAATGTCTTAGGCCCTTTGATCTATCTTAGTTTGGAGAAAATGAGGAATTTCAGCAGTCGTGCTCCTGGAAAGCCAGGGCAAAAAAGCTTAGAGGTTTGAGGAGAGCCAGCTGACCTACCTACAATAAGGAAGAACTCAACTCCATCTTCCTGAGTTTAAATCTGGAAGCCACTTGGCTCTGTTTGCCTCAGTTTCCCTATCTATAAAATGAGCTGGAGTAGGAAAAGGCAAACACTAGTTTGCTACAGTAGTATCTGTGCCAAGAGAAGCTTAAATGGGGACACGATGAGCCTTTACACAACTGAAATATGACTAAATGACAACAGCAACAAATCTTGTGAAGTCCAGTTAGGCTGGATTGGGTAGAGTAGAAAGGTAGGTTGTCATCAAGGTGTGTGGGGCTTTAGTGCTTTAGGCTTCGAGCTTTGGGTTGTTTGTACCAGAGCAGCCTGGGTGATTGCGAGCTGACCACGGACAACCACACTGACCGAAGCCCTTTGTAGACTTCAGAACAGAAAGGAAATTTAAAGACTGTCTCATGGACCTGGTGCCTTGAGCTGGGCTGCATGCAAGTAGGTTGGGAGATAGGACCTTTCTGTATCCCAAGGTGGTAGAGATTCAGGTGTCTTGCTCTTAATTGAAATTTGACAACTGGATCAGGTTTTTGGATTGAAACAAATGAGCTTTGAAAAGAAGACATTTAGACCACATGAGTTCATTTCCTCGGGGCATATTTTGATAAGATCCCTGGCAGGGGGAGAGATCATGAAGATATTGAGTGCCCTGAATGGATGAATTGGGCGCGTCTGTATGAGTTAACTGGAGAGAGAATAGTGCTTTGGAAAGAAAGCTAGATGGAACTGACTTGGCTACTAATTTTCTTTGTGACTAGAGGCTGTACTTTCCATGACTTTTTTGGACCTCAGTTTATTCATCTGTAAAATGAGGAATTTGGACAAAGTGACCTTGAAGAACTCTTCTAGTTCTAGATCCAAATTATGGTTATATTCAAATAAAACCAATAAATATGTAGTGAGTTTTTTAAACAGTTAAAAAAAATAATCCTTAAGCTGAAGTAACAGCCATTCTAAAGGTAACAGATCAAAAATCCTGCTGATTAAAAAAAAAAAAAAAAAAAAAAAGCAAATCTATTCTTCACTGAATTGTTTTTGACCTCTTGGTTTCTGGATTTAAGAGATGAGTTTTTAATTAACTTCCTTGTCTAAATCCCTGAATCAAGTTTTTCTTTGTGTGGGAGTGGCTCTGTTTATGCACTTGGGTTGTAGGTAGATACTGATCTTTCAGCATTCCTTGTTATCTCTTCTTTTGCTCTGTCTGTAGCTGAAATAATCACTTTTCCTTTTTATCTGGGAAGCTTTCCTTTTGCCCTTTTTCAGAAGTGAATACTTTAGGAAAATCAGTGGAAAATTTCCTTCGGCCATTTTTCTGATGGACAGTAAGAACAAAATGCTTGTTTTATTTTTGTTTTTATGTCTATTTTCTTGCTTTTATAAACTGCTGACAAGAGATTGAAGTACTGAACATTGGAAGGCATTTTGGAGATAATTTCATTTAGTTTTTCCTCATTGTGAAAGAACATGGTTAAAGGTATGCACTTGGTATCAGTAAGGCAGTTAGGTGGCCAGAGTGCTGGACCTGTAGTCAGACTCTTCCTGAGTTCAAATCTGACCTCAGACACCTAGCCGGGCGACCCTGGCCAAGTCACTTTAACTTGTTTGTTAACCTCAGTTTAGTCATCTGTAAAATGAGTTGGATAGAAATGGCTCACCCATCCTGGCCAAGAAAACCCAGGTGAGGTCGCAAAGAGTCCGCCATGACTGAGAAACGGTGGCACAAACCTGGCCTCCTTGTGTTCCTCTTCTGCCCGAGACCCATTGTCAGGTCTTGGGACAAATGTGTCAGTTTCCTTATCTGTAAAATGAGCTGGAGAAGGAAAAAGCAAACGCTCAGTTTGCCTCACCTAGTTGTTGTAAGACTCCAGTGAAGTCATAGGCTGAGAGCTAGAAGGAATTGCAGGGGTCAGCTACAACCTAAAGAGATTAACTTGAGTCTTTGGGACTCAGTTTCCCCTTCTGTAGAATGAAGCAGGGTCAGTGACACTAAATAACTGCTTTTGACTGAAGCTGAATTCCTGCCGATGGAATTTCTTTTGTGGAGAGACAAGCCGTCAGTGCAGAGATAGTGCTGGGTGTGGATCAGGAAGACCTGAATTCAGCTCTCACGCTTACTAGCTCTGTGACTCTGTTTGCTTCAGTTTTTTCAACTTTAAAATGGGGTTGCTAAGAGCAGGGGTGCTGTAAAGATCAGATGCGTCCAGATTAAAGCACTGCATAGATGGGCGCCGTTACCGTGTTAGGGTGCCCAGTCAACGGACACTTAGCGCCTTGCTGTCCTGAAGCCCTATCCCAGCATCAGTTTTTATTGTTATTTTCCTAATGTGGAAATTAAACGTTTCAGATACAAGACAGCAGGGGAGAGACCCCTTTGGTCAGGGGAAGCCTCATGGGATGGCGGCTTGGGGAGAACTTGGATTTGGACGCTGTCCTTGAGTGGGACTCCCCCCAGGGGACTGTCGCTTCTCCCCGGAGCTGTTTTCTCTCACTTACAGTGAGGAGTTAGAACTAGATGACCTTGAAGATGACATCTGGCTCCAATCCCTGACTTTATAAATTAAGAAAGGTAGTCTTTTGAAACAGCCCTTGGAATAAGCCTTTGAAAACACTGCTCGGAAGTGGAAGGAGCACGCAGAGCATGGCTGCAGCCCTTCAGAACCTTCCTGGTTCTTGTCCGTGCCCTGCTCCGAAGCGGAGTGCGGTCTCGTGTATATTAGGGAGGTCATTCACCACGGGGTAAGGGGTTTAGGCCCAAAAGTGCTGTGACAGGCCACCTGCCTGGTCCAGAAGGGTCCCAAATTCAAGCACCTGAGAGACGTGTCCAAGGCCGCCCAGGGAGTGAATCAGGAGGTGGAAATGGAACCTCTGTCCCCATCCCCGTGGTTCCTCCCTGGGCATTCTGCACTAGGGCTGCTGTCTGTGAGTAAGATTGTAGGCAAACCAATGGACAACAGGGAAAGGGACAGAACAAGAGGAACGGTGAACTGCTGGAGCTCTTGCCAATAAAGGTCAAGCAGAACTAATAGAAAGGAGAAAGTGTCGAACAGGACCGTGATTCTTGGGTTTGGACCCAGAGGCAGAGGGGTGGGTACTCCAGTGTGCGTTCCCTCAGTGGAGGATGGCCATGGGCAGAGGAGAGAGTGCTCATTGGAGGCCTTCCAGGGGAGGCTCTTGTTCACTACTTGGCTCCCAGAATTCCTTCCTTTCATTTGTAGAAAATCAGTCTTGAGTACTAAGTACTATGCTAAGTAGCCTATCGTGATAGCACATCTAGAAGGGACCTTATACATCGTCTAACTCCATCCCCTTATTTTATGGAGGGGGAAACTGGAAAAGGGAGTGACTCCAGCAGTGGGGCATCTCTTGAGTGCTTTACCCGGTCCCTGAGGAGGGTCAGGGAGCCGAGATGGGAGACTGAGGTGCAGGGTCCAGGTAAGGTCAAACAGAGGCTAGAGATTGTCCCTGAAGTGAGAGGATTTTAAATTAAGTGGCTTAGGGAGCTTTGAGACCATGTAGTCCAAGTCCCACATTTTACAGATGAGTAAACTGAATTTAAGAGAGGCAAATTGACTTGCCCAGACACGTGAGGAGTAAGTGTGATCGATGGAGAATCGGGCCTCAGGAAGACTCATTTAAATCTGGCCTCAGACAGTTTGACTAGCTGTGTAACACTGGGCAAATCACTTTACCTGTCTCAGAGACCATTTCCACTGGATAACAGCCTAGTAACAGTTTTTCCTGCAGCCTCAGTTTCTTCATTTGTAAATGGGGTCACAACAGCACCTTCTGCACACAGCTGTGGTAACGCTCAAATGAGATGATTTTTGGGAAGCACTTCCATGCGGCTTGGTGCAGAGCGGACACTACATAAATGCATATTCCCTTTCCTTCCCTGCTAGACGGAGCTGGGATTTGAATGCAGGACATTCTGGTCCCAAATCCAGCCTTTCCCACTCCCTTCTGCATCCCACATCACCCTTCTGAGTCCACAGGGATGGGTTCAAGGGACTGCGAGTCAGGAGATCCTGGGCCTGGGCTAGGCTGGACCAGGTGAAGGATGCTAAGGGCCCTTTCAGCTCCTTTTTTTCCTATATTTTGTGGACTGACTGAGAAAGGGGGAGAGGTTTGAAGTTGGGGTGCCGGCTTGAGGAGCTTGGACCCTCTCTTGTTGGCCCTAGGAATTCCCTTCACTTTGTTTTCTTTCATTTGTTTAGTAAGTGAATGTCTCCTTTGTGCTAGGTACTGAGGATGCCCTAAAGTAACTCATTCAATTCTACTACTACAAGGGGAATAGGGAGTTATTAAAGGCTTTTGAAGGGAGGAGTAACTTAGATGAAGTGTTTTAGAACTCTCGATTTGGGAAAGGAATTAGAAGAAAGAGATTGTATTTCTGGAGATAAGTTAGTTGGGCTGTTACTAGATAGTCAGGCAGTAGGATTAGAAAATAAGTGATTTTCAGTCAGCCTTCCAACAAATTAGGTAAACATTTATTAAGTGCCTGCTGTATGCAAGGCAGAGGAAGTTGGGGTGGATGACAAATAGACAAAAAAGGTTCCTGCCCTAAATCAGGTTATCATTCTACTGAAGGAATCCTTTCTCAGTTCTTCTTAGTTCTAGTGTTTTCCCTCTTTAAATTATTTCTTCTTTATCCTGCCTTATATGTGTGCATGTGTATCTGCATATACATGTGTACCTGTAGATGCACATCTAGATATATATATACATGTATGTGTATATGTACATGTCTGTACACACATGTACATGTTTAAAGTGCTTTAATAAACTTTAAAGCTCTAGAGAAGAATTAGCTACTTGTTATTATTAGTCCCATTTTATGGATGAGGAGCTCAGAGAGAGTATTCCAGATGGGGAGTCAGTGTTGGAGGCAGGATCCAGAGCCTTCCTTTCCTAAGTTTGTTCGGTACTACTTACATTGCATAATTGAACAGTCAGAATTCCCAAGCGAGCTTGCATAAGCCGGACAGAGGAACATTGTAGGAGAGAGCCCTAACTTTTCAGATCTTCTGACTCCAGTAAGGTACACTGGGTGACTCCCTCTCCACCCAGGGCCCAGCTCCCAAGGACCTCTGCCTTCTGTGGGACCCTTATTGGCGACAATCCCTTAAGCTCTTACGTGGCAGAGGATGGTTACTTAGCTCTTGAACTGAAGTAATTAGGAGGGAGAATTGGACTACAATTTCTCACTAGCTCCTAATGGCCAGATGTTGAGAGCCTGAAACCCTAGGACTATCCATCTGGGAGGCAGTAACATCCGATCTGATTCCTTGATATAGTAAAGAAACTTTGAGGGAGATAAATCAGCCTTTTGTCAAGGCTTAAGTACATCAGAGCTGCGGAGGGGGAAATTCAGTACTGTACAACCCCCATTACAGCCCTGGGGTCCCTGGAGAAATCTTCTCAACCTTCATTACTCGTGAGCTTTCAGTGTGGCTAAAAATGGAATTCATTAGAAGGGGGAAAACTATTTTCATCTCCTTTCACTTGCATAATTTTGCTTAAGAGAGTATTCGAATGCTTTCTGGAGCGTCCTGCTGTGTTGGCCACCATTTGCATTTTCTTTTCCAGTCTATGCATTCTCTTCAGCCTGGAGCTTGTTGGAAAGCTAGGAGGGCAATTTGCTTTATGAGGAATTGGACCAGTCTGGAGCAGTGAAGATGCAGTAATTGGGTTTCCCTGTTGCTAGACCTGTATGCGGCACATAGTAGGTGCTTAATATAAGCTTATGGGATTGGGTTGTGGGATGATGGCAGCTTGACCTTGACAGATTTAGGAGAGGATACTCTGATTCCATGGGGTGAGGCAAACAAGACGGTTTCTGAGGGAATCTTTTCCCATAGAAGGTTGTGTCACGCTGTCACTAGTGGAAAGAAGGCTGGGTTTGGGGGTCAGAGGACCTGGGTACGCCTCCCTTTGTGCTTGTCTCCGCTGGCCTCGCTTTCCTTATTTCTAAAGTAAAGCAGTCGGAATAATTGACCTCGAGGGTCCTTTCTAAGTCTGTCGTGTCCTAGGATTGTCACCTTTCTTTCTGCATTGTCCTACATATATTTTTGAAAAAAGTGCATTGTCTTAGACATTCTGCAGCACCAGAGATAGCGATATTGAAACCTCTGTGAGGATGGATGGTGGGTGGTATTTCCCCTTTTGCAAAAAATAGGCCGTTCTCCTCCTTCCACTGTAGTCGCAGTCTGTCCCCTTTTCTGAGTAGAGAGGTGAGTTGTTCTGCCCTTCCCTTCTCACCTTTTCTCAGCCAATCAGTCAATAAGCAGGTATTAACAATTTCTATTTATGTGCCAGGTACTTAGTGATTAGGCCAGAAGCAGACTGCCCCCCAAAAAGAGCAGGATTTGGCGGAAAGAACGCCCGATTGGGTACCAGAATCTGCTCCAACTCTTGTGACCTTTGAGGGTTAATTCCCCTTGTGCCTCGGTTTCCTCATGTGTTCAGTGAGCGAGTTGGTTCAGAACAAGGGTTCTTGACCCGTTCTTGTCCCATGGATCCCTTTGGCAGTCGTGGTGAAGCCCCTGCGGAGCCCTCTCAGTGTTTTTAAATACAGGATTTAAAAGGAAACCAATTATAACATAGGGTTGTTGGCATATATGTTTTGTAAAATGTTCATGGGTTCCAAGTGAGGTCCCTTCCAGTTCTAAGTCCTGCCATGTCCTGCTTGTTTGTCACATCCCAAGACAAAGCTATGGTGGGAGACCCCCAGGGATGTCTCGGCGAGCATAAGCCCCCTGTGGCCTGTGTGAGAGTGGGCCTGAGAGGGGCCTTTAAGTGGGCACGGAGTTCTGGGGGCGAGGGGTAGAGGCTGTGAGGGAGACACACCTGCAGGACTTTGAAGTGTCTGGATAAGTACAATCGATTGGGGGAGAAGGGGCCCCTCTTTGGGTGATGGACGGTGCCCCTTTGTCCTGTTGGTCTGGAGGCTGGAGCTGTGGGGCCCTCCTAGGCCCTGCTCCTAGTCCTGGTACCTTAAGGGGCTGTTTTTCTACAAGAGCTCCATGCAGCCAAGAAGTCAGATATGTGTGAATGCCTATTTTATAGGGGGTGTGAACTTGAGGTTTAGGGGGGCCGGGATTCAAATCAGGTCTCTGCCTTGTCCCCAGGACAGCCTCCTCTGTGTGTTTCACTGGGAAGAATGAAGTCTGTTGGCCTTAACCATTCAGCAAGAATTTACTTCTAATAAGTAATAAAATAAGGAAAGAGCAGCGGGAGAGGGAAATGGGAAGTATACCAAGTCGTCCAGAAAGGTCTGATCTAGCTCTGGATCCACGCTCTCTCTGCTTTTCTGCTGCCTCATTTGTCTGTGTCTGTTTAACAGTATCAGTTTCTAAAGAACAGGAACCGGTTCCTTTGACACTGTGGCTGTGCCATTAGTAGGGCTTGGGAGCACAGGCCTTGTACATAGTAGGTGTGCCTGATTGGATGGAAAGCTCTTGTGTTTAATAAATAGTAGCTGTTGATGGCTGACATTGGGTACCTCTTTCCTCAGCATCTGCTGATGTACAGGAGCGGTTCTTGCCAGCTCCTGAGGACCAGCTGTTACATTTTCACCATTAGCACTTAGCCCTCAGAAATCAGCAAACGCTACAAATCAGAACTTATCTTTTGTTCTGTGGATTGCCTGTTAATAAAACGGGGTCAGCTCTGACAGTGGGACTCGTATAGGGGGGTTTGGGGAAAGCCACCCGGGAGCATTTTTTGCTTGTCCCTATGTGGACAGTGAGGGGCCGGCTCTGATTGTGGCCTTCCTTCAGTGAGAAGCTGGGATAGGGCAGTGGGATGCCCACTGGGCTTGAAGAGCTGGGCTGGGCTCCCCGAAGCTCTCGCCGCCTCAGGGCTCCATCTGTAAGGTGAGTCGCAAAGGGCTCTCCCAGCTCTAGTGCGATGATTTAGGGGCTCCTGGCCTTGAATCCCAGGCTTCTTGAGGGAGGAAATGATTCCCTGATAAGGAAGGCTGGGCCCACCATTCTGCTTCTGCCTGCCGGTTGGGGATTGGGGGAAGGGGCTCCCCACACTGGCTCTCACCCTCAGGATAATGCTGCTGTCCCCCCGATGTGCCCTTCCCAGGACAAGGATGCTGTTGCTCTGGGCAGCTGAGGGTGTGGAGGTGGCAAGGGCAGAGATTTGCATCCCTGTTGCCCAGGCCGTGCTTTTCCTGACATCCCAGTGGTGGGTGGGGGCCCTTGGGCCACCCGAGCAGGATGCTTTCCAGAGCACAGAATTTGCCTAAAGAGCTTCCTTGTCTCTCCTCTGTATACCCAGACCTGCTGGGAGCAGTGTCAGCATGCACAGGCCTTCCTTACTCAGGCGCGGGGGAGTCTGAATGGGCCTGTAGGTATCACGCTGGCCTTGCTCACCTGGTCTCTGAACGGCTTTCCACACAGGCCCGGGAGCCCCCCGGAGTGTCCGGAGCCGGGCAGGGCCCTCCCGGGGCCCCTCCTGGCAGCTGTGCGTGTGTGTGGGTCTGCCCGCAGTCCTCCGGGCTGTGTCATTACCCAGGGTGAAGGGCTGTCTCCTTGCCTTGCAGGCCGCTCGCTGTTTCCCGGGGAGATCATGAAACGAGGCCGGCTCCCTAGCAGCAGCGAAGACTCTGATGACAACGGCAGTAAGTGGGGTTTGGTGGTGCTCGGGTTGGTGTGAAAATGTGCTTCTAACAGGACCTGGCGGGCGGTCCTGGGGGGCATCTGAGGGCTTGGGGGAGTTCTTCCGGGGCCTTCTGAGGGCTTGGTGGGCAGCTCTGGGGGCTCTTTGGGGCCTGGCAGGTGGCTTGGGAGCGTCCTCCCGGGGCCCTCTGAGGGCTTGGCGGGCAGCTCTGGGGGGGTGTCCTCCCGGGGCCCTCTGAGGGCTTGGTAGGCAGCTCTGGGGGGGGGTGTCCTCCTGGGGGCTCTCTGAGGGCCTGGTGGGTGGCTCCAGGGTGTCTTCCCAGGGCTTTCTGAGGGCTTGGCGGGCAGCTCTGGGGGGGGGGGTGTCCTGTCGGGGCCCTCTGAGGGCTTGGCGGGCAGCTCTGGGGGGGGGGTGTCCTCCCGGGGCCCTCTGAGGGCTTGGCGGGCAGCTCTGGGGGGGGGGGGGGTGTCCTCCCGGGGCCCTCTGAGGGCTTGGCGGGCAGCTCTGGGGGGGGGGTGTCCTCCCGGGGCCCTCTGAGGGCTTGGCGGGCAGCTCTGGGGGGGGGTGTCCTCCCGGGGCCCTCTGAGGGCTTGGCGGGCAGCTCTTGGGGGGGGTGTCCTCCCGGGGCCCTCTGAGGGCTTGGCGGGCAGCTCTGGGGGGGGGTGTCCTCCCGGGGCCCTCTGAGGGCTTGGCGGGCAGCTCTGGGGGGGTGTCCTGTCGGGGCCCTCTGAGGGCCTGGTGGGTGGCTCCAGGGTGTCTTCCCAGGGCTTTCTGAGGGCCTGGTGGGCAGCTGTGGGGGGGAGAGGTCCTCCCAGGATCCTCTTGATGGGCTTGGTGGGCAGCCCTGGGGAGCTCTCTGAGGGCCTGTTAGGTGGCTGGCAGAGGGTCCTCCAGGGGCCTTCTGAGGATCCTCTTGATGGGCTTGGTGGACAGCTCTGGGGACCGAGGCACAATGTCCCACAGAGAGTATGGCCCAGTTAGGCGATAAGGCCCGGGCACGTGGGAAAGGCCAGGTGGGAGAGTGGGGAGGTCGGGCTGTGCACTTTCAGTCAGTGACGGCCTGTGTTAGCTCGGTGCCGTGTTGGACTGGGAGCGAGGAGGCGCTCTGCCCTGATCTGTTCTCTGATTCTGAACAAGTGAGCGAACCTCCGTTTCCCTCTAACCTCTAACCATCCTGCTGCGGGCCCCAGAGCCGTGGGCCCGGTTTCTGAGCCCTCTCGTTCTCTGAGAACCTTGTGTGCGTGCTCCTGTGGTCGTCCCAGTAGCAGCGCTCACTCCCCTCTGCAGGACCTTCCTTTGTAACCACCCTTTGGGTGCTGGGAAGGGCCCCCCCCGCCGGTCATCATCGGCGGGACTGTTTTCCCCTGACTTCAGCACGGTCACGTCCCAGCTCTTTGGGAGGCAGCCAAGGGCCAGGAGCCAGCGAGGTCTGGGGCGGAGGCGTGCTGGTCTCCAGAGCCTGGAGCTTCTTGCAGGCAAACCCCAGATTCCCTCTCAGAAGCTACTTACTTTTACTTTACAAACAGTTCTAAAGACTCCATTTGTAGAGCATGAAGTCAATGTGTTTTCCATCCTTTTAGTGGGATTTCAGGCTCTTGGAAAATAGGCAGCAGCAGCTTAAATGGGGGGGAGGTGGCAGAAGGTTGGAATTGCTACGGGCAGGCACATTGATGGCCATTGAGAAGTAAAGCTGGCTCGGCCCACCTTCAAGGAAGGAGATAAGAAAAGTATAAAAAGCAGACACAGAAATTTAAAGAAAATGAAAGCAAAACAAAACAGCATTCCCGGCCATTGAATGAATGTAGGGGGAAACACCTCTGGGCCCCTCTAGGGCAGTAGCGGCCTCTGAGTCGGTAATGGCTGACACTCCCCGTGGCACGTTGAAGCTTACAAAATGTGTGTTATTTTGGAGGAGCCTCCCAGGAAGTGAAGTAGGTGGTGCCGGTGTCCCTGGAATTTGAAGTCAAACCACATTCACATGCATCTTCTGAAATTTTCACTGGCTCCCAAATCCTCAAGTTCGAACCCGTCTGCCAGACGTGGCCAGCCATCGCCTCTCATTGCTCCCTAGCAGACCCCTCTGTCTGTGTCTCCTCTGGGAATTTTCTGTCCTCTCTCCACTGACGCTCAGACCCGCCCGCCCTGCAGGCCTGAGCTTCTGAAGTCCCCTTCTCCCCGGAAGTCTCCCCGAACCGTGGTCTTTAACTTTGTCTGCTGTTTGGCTTGAGCGCAGCTGCAAAGGCCAGGATCGTTGCTTCTGCTGTGGCCGGGCACTGAAGCGCAGTCGTTTCCCCCTGTCCTTTATGCCCTGCGCGGGACGCTTCATCATGGCCTGGAGGTGGGAGACTCCCAGCAAGGGGTCCCTTAGAAAGTCCGCTGCAGACTGTGGGCCTTTGGGCTGATGGCACAAAAGAGAAGCCTCTGCGGCCCTGCCGGAGGGGACGCTTTCAGATCCAGGCCTAGAGATCATAAACTGAGAATTAGAAGGTCAGGCCCGACCCTCTGAGGCTCACAGGGCACGAACTTCCCCCGAGGTGCACAGATAATAATAATAGCTTCACCTCAATAACATCTTAAGGTTTGCAAAGCTCTCTACGTGTGTTATCTCATTCATGACCACTCTGTGAGGTAGGAGCTACGGCTGTTCCCATTTCCCAGCTCCCAGAAGCCACTGTCAGCATTGCTCACAGAATCTTGTCCGAGGTAAGGCTGCTTATCCGCCCAAGCACCAAGCGTCTTGGGCCTGGGTGTGTACTCTGAGAGCCGGCATAGCCCAGCTCTTGGCTGGGGACCAGCGTCCGAATCCGTGGGCCTCGGGCCCCGGTGGCCGGCCTGCACTGCCTGGGGAAAGCGGAAGGCTGGCAGTGGGAATCAGCACCTAGTGGGCAGCTTCAGCCACAGCGGCCCCGGAGCAGAAACGGGACCCGGGGTGTGTCGGGGCCAGGGAGCCACGCCGTTTCCTAGAACTTTGCGCCCAGCTCTTGTGTCGATGGTCACTCGGAGCCCCTCCAGACCAGCTGATAAGAGTCTCCTCTACATGCATCCAACAACTAGAGCTTCCGCCTTTTTTGGAGATCTCCCATGAAGGGGAACGTATCACCTCCTGACACTGCCCATTTCATTCTGAGTTTATTACTATGATTATTATTAATTATTGCTATTGATAATTAGGAGGTTTTCCCCTGTGCTGTGCTTCTGGTTTATTTTCCAGGTCCCAGCAGGGCCCATTTAATCCTTCACATATTTGAAGACAACTCTTCTGTGGCCCTTCCATTCATCTGTAGCTTAATATTAAGTTCCCAGTTTCTTCAACTGGTTCTTGATGCCGTGTTCCTGAAAATATCCCAGCCATCTTTCTTTGTGAACTCTGGATTCTTTCCAACTTAGAGGAGTGTTTCCTAAAATGTGATGGCCAGAACTGACCCGAATACCTTTCTGAGTAGTCTGGCATGGGCTCTCCCATGGAGGCAGGATCCAAACTGAGTTGGCCACATAAACCTTAGGAAATGTTGCAATAGTCATCAATCAGATAGTGAGCCTCTTAAATTCTTTGAATTCACATTATCGTTAGCAAAGTTTTTCATTTCCTACATGGTACTCAGCACAGTTCCAAACTGGTGGGGTCTCTGGAGAGTTTAGTTATATTGCACAGTACAGGTGGGATGGAGAGGATCTTCAGACAGAGGGATCCTTTTTCACATCTTTAAGGGGCAATTTATTTATTTATTTTATTTAGTTTTTTATTTTATAATTATAATTTTTTTTGACAGTATATATGTATGAGTAATTTTTTTTAATAACATTATCCCTTGTATTCATTTTTCCAAATTATCCCCTCCCTCCCTCCACTCGCTCCCCCCGATGACAGGCAATCCCATACATTTTACATGTGTTACAGTATAACCTAGATACAATATATGTGTGTAAATACCATTTTCTTGTTGCACGTTAAGTATTAGATTCCGAAGGTATAAGTAACCTGGGTAGATAGAGAGTAGTGCTAACAATTTACATTCACTTCCCAGTGTTCCTTCTCTGGGTGTAGCTACCTCTGTCCATCATTGATCAACTGGAAGTGAGTTGGATCTTCTTTATGTTGAAGATTTCCACTTCCATCAGAATACATCTTCATACAGCATTGTTGTTGAAGTGTACAGTGATCTTCTGGTTCTGCTCATTTCACTCAGCAACAGTTGATGTAAGTCTCTCCAAGCCTCTCTGTATTCCTCCTGCTGGTCATTTCTTACCGAGCAATAATATTCCATAACCTTCATCTACCATAATTTACCCAACCATTCTCCAACTGATGGACATCCATTCATTTTCCAGTTTGTCGCCACTACAAAAAGAACTGCCACAAACATTTTGGCACATACAGGTCTTTAAGGGGCAATTTTAAAAATGCGTATTTAAATCAGACTTGTTACTCTACTGTATTTTAGCTATTGTTAAGCAGCAGGCATCTAGCTACATTAATCCTTACATGTGCCTGGACATTATCTAAATTTTTACAATCACCAAAATAAGTATCTTCGGCTCTTTGGCACTTCTAGGGAAACAAGTCCGACGTGATTTACTTTCTTGGGAAAGTACAGAAAAATGAAAGTGAGGGGACAGCCTGTGATCTCCATTGGTATCCCGGAGATTTAGGGGAAGGCCCTCAGTGTGCCAAGTAGACTCCCTGTGGAGCACTTACAGGAGCAGAGTGAGTCCAGGGATGGAAGCCCGCCTGGGTGGATGTTCAGCTCAGCGATGGGTCACAGGATCAGAAAGGTGACTTGTAAAGCACCGCACTCCGGCTTCCGGCCTCCCTGGCGAATGTTTGCATCCGTGCGGGGAGCACAAACCCACATGTACGGCAGCACGTGGAAAAGCCACTGAGTGAGCATCGCTTTGAGTAGACTCCAAGCGCTGCATCCATTCTGGGACACAATCCATTGAGTTAAGTCCTGCAGAGTGGTTAGTTGTAGCTCACTTAGCTCTCCCTTCATCTGCTCCTCAAGTCACCCAGAGGATTTGCATGTTTCATTCTGAAACGGCCGCTTAGCAGTCGGTATCCTCGTTCTGTTCCTTCAGTTAGGGAAACAAGCCCTTTGTGGTTTATTTTCTTAGAAAACAACATTTGGTTGTTCTCAAATTTCCTAGGGGAGAGCTTGGTAGGTATGCTGCTTTAAAGGGAGGGATGCTTTTTTTTTCTTAAAGCTATTGCATGTAGTTTGTTCATAGCTTTATTATTTTTTAAACATTGGGATGATGTTCACAATATATTCACAATGATTTTCACATATAGCCATATCTCCTATGACTCCTACATTGGAAAAGAAAAAAAATGATGAGCAAAACTCGGAGTATAATGATGGAACACATGATCCAGCCAACATTGCACACCTGTGGTCCTTCTCGGAGGAGGAGTGGGTCGGTGCCTTCTGTTTCCTATTCTGGGACGCAAAACAGGAGAAACAATGTAGAGAGATGCCCTTGGCTTGGAGAATAGCTAAATTCATTGTGGTAGCAAGTCTGATTTAAATGTACATTTTAGAAATTGCCCCTAAAAGATGTAAAAAAGGATCCCTCTGTGTTAGGCTGGCATCAGGGCCGAGCAGTAGGGTTGTGCTGCCTTTGGAGAGGTGGCCATTTCTACACCTAAAGCTCCTTGTTTGTTTGCTGAGAATTTGAGCTTTCTCAGAAGCTCTCCTTAATTAAATTTAAATTAATTAAAATGGTTTACTTTGGTGAACTGCTGGCTGTGAAAGGGAGAGGAGAAGCCTCTCCAGCCAGTCGGGTTTGTGACTCCAGGTGGCTGGAAGGGAGAAAGGGGAAGGGGGAACCGCAGGGCTAGCTGGGGAGTTTGGGGATTACCCATGCTGCCTCTTGTGTGGGGACCTTTGGGTCTAGAACATTTTAGGGTAGCCAGCGTTCTTTTTTTTTCCCCCTACCTAGGATCCTACTTAAAGCCAACATTTAGATTTCTTGTAAGCAATTTTATCTGTTTTATGGACTTCTTTGTCATTGGAATAGTTCTAGGTACCATCTGGTCTGGCCCCTTTAGGCTATTAATCCTTAAACCCCTGCAATGGGAGTGTCTAATTCTTAGGATTTTCTTCCCTTTCTTTTTACTTTTCCTCTCTCAGATAAACAGATCTCTGCTACGATTCTGGGCTCAAAGATTTTGAGTTGAGGGCCTTAGTCCTAACCCCCTCCTTTTATGGAGGAGGAAATAGATGATTTAGAATGACTTAATGCAAAGTCTTGTGGGCAAGCAGGCAGTAGGATTGGGATTCGTACCCAGTCGCTATTCTTCTATAAAATAAATCCACTCCCAGTTCTTCTTTCAGAATAAAGCCATTGTGGTTGATTAAAATAAACTTTGGCATGGTTGAGGGTTTTGACTCATTTCCCTCCTCCCTTTTGCATTGATCCACAGATGGTACAATTTCTCAAATGGAATCTCTTTGAAGGCAGGTTCCTTTTCCCCTTCTCCCCTTCTCCCATTCTTGGATTTCCCTGAGTCCTCAGCCTGGTGTTTGTTCTTAAAGATGTCTAATACATGTGGCCAGAATTCAGTTTCACACACACAATTGTAATTTGTGATCTGCCAGTTTTGTACGCGTTAGTAGAACTCCTTGCCCTGTGCTGTCTCCCTGTAAGGAGTCAGTGCCTTCCACAAGCAGGAATCCTCTTTGCTTTGGGCCCCCAAACCTGGGTTCACATCCCCCCATGGTGGTTGACTCCAGGCAAGTTATTCTTTGTCTTCCTTTTCTCTGGAACCTCTCCCTACTTAGATCGTAGGTCCTTCCCAGATTGCAGCATTTTGTCTCCAGAGACAGAAATATTCATTCCTTCCATTTATGTCCCCTTGCCCCAAGGCCAGGATAGGGGTCTTCAGTACTTGGGGTTTAGGCAGCCACAGTAACTCTGCCTTTGGTTTTTCCTGATACTGCCCCCATTGTACCCTCTCTGCCCTCAGCTGTTGACATCAATTCCCTTGCCTCCCCTTGCCCAGCAGGAGCCAATCAGGAAGCCCCCACTGTGGGCCAGGCACTGGGAATTCAAAGACAAAAACCATGAAAATGGTCCCTGCCCTTGGAGAGCCTGCCTGCTGTGTATGGCCGTGTGCCTCTGGGCATATATAAAATGAGTCCAGGGATGGTGCGAGCAGATGATCAGGAGAAACTGGCAGTGGAGGTGAACTTTGGAGAGAAGTAGCAGGACTAAGGGGGGGAGGGGAGCCTGCCCAACCTGAACCTCTGAAGTCTCGGCTGTTGGCGAGGAAGAGGAAGGAGAAGGTGGCCTGAGAAGTGGAGCGTCCTTCGAAGTCATTTACTTCAGTCTGCTTAATTTATAGATCTCATTTGCCTCAGTTTCCTCATCCATAAAGTGAGCTGGAGAAGAAAATAACAAACCACTTCAGTGTCTTTGCTGAGAAAACCCCAAATGGGGCGATACAGAGTGAGACAAGACTGAAATAACTGAACAACGGCACCTATAAACTGAGGGAATTGTGGTGACTTATTACAGGTCACGGGGAGCTGAGGTCCTGTGACTCGAGGACTCTGTGGTAACCTCCCTGATACTCTTCCCTGTCCTCTCTGAGAATGCTGGGTGAAGGAAATCCCAGGCAGCCGCTTCCTGGAGTCTTGGCTACTGTGAGGGATTTGTTCTGGAGGCTTGTGCGGGCTCAGGAAGGCCAACAGTACGTGTGGCTGCTCGGTGCCATGGAGCCACGGAGGAGGGCCCAGCCCCAAGATTGTTTGCCACCAGACCAGTCGGGCAGCTTCAGTTTGGCCGTGGAAGCTTGTGCCTTCCTGTGCTCTCGCTATTTCTGGCACAGACATGACAGCGTCCATGAACTCATTTCCCAACATGAAAAGCCTGTGGTGTTAACTGCCATGAACTAGGGCCTCTGCACCTGAAGAATGGAGGCTGAGCTGCTGGAAGGATTTTAAAACATTCTCACTTCTTGTCTTTTCTTGGAATCCATCTTTTTTTTTTTTTTTTTTTTTTTTTTTTTTTTTTTTTTTTGCTTTAGTTATTAGTTGTTGTTTTTAAACTTTTAGGGTTTTCTTTTTTTATAGCTTTTTATTTTCAAAATACATACATAAGTAAGATAACTGTATAAATATGTATACATATGTTGGATTTAACATATATTAATATATTTAACATGTATGGGACTACCTGCCATCTAGGGGAGGGGGTGAGGGGAAGGAGGGGATAATTTGCAACAGGAAGCATTGCAAAGGTCAATGTTGAAAAATTACCCATGCATATGTTTTGTAAATAAAAAGCTTTAAGTAAAAAAATCTATATGCATATAGATTTTGCAACATTCATACCTGTAAAACTTTGTGTTCTAGATTTTTTTCTCCCTCCCTTTCCCCTACTCCTTCACTTAGATGGCAAGTAATCTGATTTATGTTAAATATGTGCCACTCTTCTATATATATTTCCACAATTATGCTTCACAAGAAAAATCAGATCAAAAAGGAAAAAGAAAAAACAAAAAGCAAGTGAACATCAACAGAGAGAGTGGTCCACACTCAGTTCCCACAGCCCTCTCTCTAGGTGTAGATAGTTGTCTTTATCACAAGATCATTGGAATTGTTCTGAATCATCTCATTCACATCCATCAGAATTGATCATTGTCTTCTTGTTGCCATGTACAAGTCTTCTGGAACTGCTCCTTTCACTCAGCATCAGTTCATGAAAGTCTCTCCAGGCCTCCCTGAAATCATCCTGCTGGTCATTTCTTACAGCACAATGATATTTGGAATCCATTTCTTATTTAAGATTCCGTGGATCTGAGCCCCTCAGTGGGGTCTGCGCTCCACTCATAGCAGTCTCAACCCCATCCTTGTCTGCCCATTCTTAGGCATCTCATCTTTCTTAGGCCTTTGTTTAAAAAAAAAAAAGTATTGGAAAGTAGAGGTGAATTGACACTGTTGAACTAAAATATCTGAGCTTTTCCATATGGGGAACACCATGGGTGCTAGAGTTAGTAGAGGGGTTCACATCTCACCTCCAGTTACTTAACCTCCCCGATGCTAAGTGCCCTCATGTTACACGTGAGGGGGACTGGGCTAGATGCCCCTCTGGTCACTTCAGTGCCAGATCTCTGATCCTCCCACATCCCGGCCAGCAGTGGCTGTGGACTGTGTTGGGTTACTCTTGGCATCAATCGTGATAACAACAATCATTTTAGTTTTCTATGTCTTTTCCTTGGAGTAGTTCTTAAAGCGGGCTGGGGGAGAGCGAGTTTGGACAGTGCTATGTGGTTGTATGACATTTAGAAAGGAACAGCATCTCTGGGTCTGTTTCTTTGTATGAAAAATAAAGCAGTTGGCTCAGAGGATCTTTACTTTTGGCTCTCACCTTCCAGTCCGCAGGCGTTTATTAAAGTACATATACACAAAGACCACACCAAGAGCATCCTTACCTTAAGGAGCTTATATGCTGCCCTAATAGAATGGTCTGTGGGGCTATAAGTAGGAAATAACTAGAATGGTGATGACATATTGTCCTGTAATTTGAAAGCACTTACGTGATTGTGACATCCAGCCTTATGGGAGTAGATATTACAGAGCGATTGATGCTGATTTTACAGGCTTGTGGGCCATTGAGGTCACGTAGCCAGAAATTGTCAAGGATTGGATTTGAACTCGGGCTTCCCTTGATTGCAAGTGTAGCACTCTCTCCCCTGTGCCAGAGGTGCCAGACTTGTGGTCACCCACAGGCGACATTCTGCCAGCCAAAGTCAACCCTGGCCTGGACCAGATTAAATGTAATTGGGAAAATAAATAAAAATACCTTGCAACCTAGACAATGCTAATTTGTAGTTGTCTGAGCCAAGGGCCCTTTCTGTTTGCTTTTGACACTATGGCCGTAATTATGCTGCCTAAATGTTCTTTCTTTCCGAATGGCATCTTAATGTTGCATTGCCCCCTTCACGGGGGAGAGGTTCCAAAGAGACCACGTCCAGGCTCTCCTCTTTAGTCTGAGCGCTCACAGTGAGTCACGTTGGGCCGGATTGTTTCTGGTCCCAAACTCACTTGCTTGGGGATGGGTGGGCGTAAGGGAGAAGGGTCCTTTGCCAGGTACTCGTCAGTGTGACCTCCCTCGGGTTAGCCCCTTCCTTTCTCTGGGCTTCACGTTGGGTGATCTCTAAGGGGTCTTCCAACTTGAAATCTTGCAGTTCTGTGAACTTGACTCCTTACAGGTCGCTTGCACTCTCATTGACTGAATAGACCAATTTCCCCCGAGTTGTAGTTTCCTACAAGAGCCTCCCAAACAGCCCGGGGAATGCATGTAGAGGCGCTCCTGGGTCTGGGAACCAGCTCACGCTGGGGACGTCAGGCTCGTAGACTAAAGGCAGGAAAGCTTCCAGACCGCAGACTGGCCTGCCTGGGGAGGCTCTGAGGTGCAGATGCCCGACACGGAGTCTTCATCTCCCAGGGGGCATGTCCCTGTGGTGCCTCCCCCAGCAGCGCCCATGGAGGTGAAGGGAAGGAAGACCAGACTTTTCTGCAGACGCCTCCCGGGCCCTTGAGCCTGAACAGAAGAAGTCGGGATCTCTCTTGCGAGAGCCGGCTCAGGAAGCTGCTGTCAGTGCCACGTGCCTTTGGAAGCTGCCAGGCTCTGAATCTGTTTAAATTTGTCCTTGGAACTTAGAGCTAGACCAGCCCCTCGCCAGCCTGCCACAAACAGCTGATAGCATAGTTCAGACATCTGCACCCAACTTTCCGAGTCTCACCCCACTCCTGGCAGCAGATCGAAAGCGAAGCGAGACCTGGTTCTCGTGTCGTTCTCCTAATTCACTTTGTCACCGTGGAGTGTCTGCTCCCCCCAGGCAGAGCCAGGACTCGGAGCCAGCCCTGCTTCACCACTTTGGCCTGGGATTTAGAAGGAGCGAGTGCCCGGTGAAGGGCCCGAGGCCCCGGGGAGATGGAGCGCCCCAGTTCGTCTGATCTCCCGACGGGGCCGTAACGGGGCGCTCCGAGGCCCGTGGCCGTGTTGTGATGGTGTGTTTTCAGTTCCAGCAAATCAGCATTAATTTTGTGTTGAAAATGTTTTGAGAATTTCATGACAGCCTGTAAGATAATTAGAGGCGCTGTGGCAGCCGCGGTGCCGGGAAGCACCGGGGAGCGTGAGCTGCGCAGAGCAGCTTGTTCCTGTGGCGCGAGCGCGCGCGTGCGTGTGGGCACGCGTCCGCTCTGTGGTTTTCCTGCACTCATCGGCGTGTCCGAGTGTATCCCTCTTGGCTCTCTCTGCGCCCCAGCCTCGCTTCCCCATACCTTGTTCTCAGGCTACAGTGGCACTGAGTGACAGAACACAGCTCGCCCTCGCCTCTTAAATAAGTGACTTTTGGGGGCAAAGCTGGTAACTGGCCCGTGAGGATAGTGCCAGTCATCTTCTCTCCTCCGTCTGTGCTCCTCCGGCGGCCTCTGGCCCCAAACATCCGCCTGCACTCGGCTCCCTCTGTTACTTCTTCCTCCTCTTCTATTGCCTGCGGTCAGACTCGCAGAGGAGCTCGCTTTCACGCGTGGGAGCCCTGGATTGTCTACCTGTGGCTTCACCCTGAGCGTGCGTGGTGTGCTTTAGATGTCACCTGGGCCCGTCATTTTATCCAGGAGGAAACCGAGGCCCCGAGAATGACCTGTCCCCCTGCGTCCCCAAACAGCGGTAGTGGGGAGGAGAGGGGAACGGAGGGCACTTAATTCGGTCTTGTTTACCGCGTTCTTTCCCCCATGCTAGTTTCTATCTCTTTCAAAGAAGGAACACAAATAGACTTTTCTAAGAACTTAGGAAGACCGTGATCTGGCAGGGAATGATTGAGAAATGAAACAATAACTGCCTCTCAGTCGTACTAGAGCAAACCTTAGATTCCCATCAGACAGAAAAGGCCCCTGAAACGGCCACCAAATGTTTGATGATCGCCTCCAGGTGGATGGAGCCAAGAAGGGATAGGACAGTCTCTACCCACTGAATGCCGCTGGGGCGCTGAGGACGCCTTTGAAACTCTCCTGTGTGGCTCCACCCGGCAGGAGCAAGAGAATCTCTAAAATTTCATGATTTTTTCCTAGTTCCTTAGATACTTTGTTCTTCCATATCCTGGTCCCTGGATCCCAAGTAGTAAAAATGATTTTTTGTTTTGAGCGTCTTATTGGCAGAGTGGTTTTATCAGTTTATTTTGTGTTGGGCTAAATCCACTCAGGATTTCTGTCCCCTTTTTTACATCCACCTTTTGGGAAAACACAAATGACTGCTATGTCAGTGATTAAGGAAACGGGGGTAGAGTCAGTTATGGGGAAGGTTGCTGTGTGAACAAGCTGGTCACCCCTTACTTTTCCCCTAGGTAGAGGGTCTCAGGATAGTCAAAAAGATTACTTACCCCCAATTTCCTCACCACCACCCCTCCAAAAAATTGTAAGCTCCTTAAGTAATCTTTTAGAAGGGGACACTCGTTTAATGTCACACATACTGTTAGCTGACATTTATATAGTGTGTTATGGTTTGCAGAGTGCTTTACAAATATTATCTCATTTAATCTCTACTGCAACCCTGTAAATTAGGTGCTGTTATTATCCCCATTTTACAGATGCAGATACTAAGGCCGAGACAGACCAGTAATTTGGCCAGAAGTATATAGTTCTGAATTCTGCTCAGGTCCTGTTCTCAATCCACTGCACCGCTTTGTTGACAGAAACCTTTTCCTGCAAGACTTGTGTCTTTCCTGGCCTCCTGGCTTTGCAGAGGCTAATGCTCAGACCCTTTGGAGTTGTTGTTTCATTCCTGAGATTCATCATTTCATTCATGATTCTGCTCACATCCCCTCTGGTTCTGTCCTCCCCAGTCTCCAGACCTCCCTGCACCTTCACCTGGGGGCTTCTCGGCCAGGCCTTCGGACAGAGGGCTTTCTCCGAGGGCGTCGTCCAGTCTCAGAGGCTCCGTGCTTACCTCTCGTTGTCTTGGTCGGGGAACTGCCGGGGAGGTGGGCTCGAATCTGTGATCCTGCCGTTATCAGAAGGAGGTTGCCCTAGAATAAAAAAAGGGGAGGAAAAAAGGGGTCCTGGTCTAAAGGCCAACTGGGGGTCCTAGTGGGAGAAAAGCAGAGAAAGGGATTTAGAAGGCCACAGTCCAAAAAGGTGGCTGCTTATTATATTCCAAGCTTTACGGAGGCTCCTGGAATGGCTCTGCGGTGGCCTGTTCTAGCGAAAGCCAGTGTTTATTTTTATTCTGTTTGGATTTTATATTTTAAGGATAGGTTGGGGATAATAATTCTTGGTACAACCGCTCATAGTGATATAATGCACTTAAAAAGCTTTCCTCCAAGCCAAATAAAATGTTTTTTTCCCTCCTCACTAAGTGAAATGGAGCCATTAACTGACGAATAGCATAGAACGTAGTGGGAGGGGTGCTGGAGCTGACCTGGAGTCCCAGGCCTGGGCTGTCACTCTCCCCTTTGCAGTTTGCCAGCAAGCGCCGAGGCTCTTGGGCTCAGGGACTTGCGAGGCTCTGCGCCCTACGTGGATGCCTTCTGTCCCGGGAGAGGTCCGCTCCCGGAGGGCGAGACTCTCTTGTGATTGTTCCACTCGCTTCTTGCCCCTGCCCTCTGGGATGCATTGCCCAGGCCTTTCTTTTGACCTTTGGTAAGTGACTTGGTTTGACTTCCCACCATTTAATGCTCAGCCGGCTGTTGCTTGGAGAGAGGTAACGTCTGTATGGAGGGAGGAGAGCCACCTGGTGGGAAGTGCAGGGGTAATAAATGCACTGGCAGCTGCCCTTCCCTGTCTGCCTCGGGAGCAGGCAGGTCTGGCAGAATACCCAGTCCGCTGGTCGGGGAGCCGCGCTGGGAGAAGGGTAAGTCACAGGGGAAGTCAAGGGGCCCCCAGGGGAGGGACAGAAGGGCCGCTTGCCTTCTGCCCCTGGCCAGGTCGGGGACCCCTGCTGTGTCTGGGCGTAGGGCTCCCCTCATCCCCGATAGTCTCTGAGGGGCCTTGTGGCCCGGCTGCTCTGATCCTGGGATCTCACGCTACAGTGCCCGACAGGTGGGCAGGTTTGTGCCCACGTGGACCCACAAACACATCCATGCACGTGTACGTACGTGGTCCCTGAATCCAGCTGTGTCCTGGGAGACTTCTCCTGTATCGTATGTATATACACACACATAACCTGTATACAATACATAATGTGTACACACACACACACACGTGTAATGTATATAGATAGATACAGACATACGTATATATGGAGTGTACCTTGTATCCCACACTAGGTCTTATGCTCTATGCACATTATATACAGACACTCTACTCTGTATATGTAGATGTGTATATAAGTATATGTACACACACAAATTGGGCAGAGTAAAGCTTTGAACATTAAGACTTTGGGGGCATCCTGCATATACTTGTTGAATTGAACTGTATCCTAAGAGACCCCTTTCTCATAAATATGTATGCCTGTGTTTATGTCTATACACGCATGTAGATATACACATACCTAGATAATTATACTATGTAGTATATACTTTGTAACATACTAGATCTTATGCTATATACATATTATATACATATGCACACATATATATGTGTATGTGTGTGTGTGTGTGTGTGTGTGTGTGTGTGTGTACATAGTACGTAGATGTACAGACACAAGTTGGACAGATAAGGTTTTACCCTACATTAAGACTTGGGGCATCCTGACCCCCTTGTTGAATTGAACTGTATCCTGGGAAACCTGTTTTGGAAATATAAACAGAGTTCACTTCGGAAGGTCCTGGTCTCAAGTATGTCCTAGGCCCTCCTCTCCGAGTTACCTACATGAGGAAACTCCAGACTGCGGCTAATTGTTGACAGAAGGAGGCTCTTGCTCGGCCTGATGGAGGGGCGTGTTTGAGGAGCGGGCCTGGCCGCGGGGTGGGGGGGAGTGGAGTGGGCCGGAAAGGCACCAGGAATTTCAGGCCAGAAAAGGTGACTTGATCCTGCAGAGGGGCTCTGTGTCTGATGAGCAGTCGGTACCGTTTTTCATTGCTCCCGTTTGGATTTTTATACCTTCAGGCCTATCTACGACCTGGTCCCAGCAGTCCAGATCACGACACAGGAGAAACTCATGCTCCAGACATGAAGACCGAAAGCCCTCTGAGGTATTTCCTGAATTGCATCAGATTTTGCAGGCTCTGGGAAGTAAACACACGTCGGTGCAAACACACGGACACACACACACCTGGTTGATGAGTGCATTTCTTCCTAATTCTATTCTCTTTCCTTTCCTGCTCCGTCTCAGCTGGCACCCAACAACTTTCCCTCTGGCCAGGAGATCAGGGATTTCAGCAGCTGCTACAGTCACTGCCAGCCTCAAGTTAGTTTTAGCCCTGACTTTTTGGCTTCTTTGGCACCAACCCAATGTCATTTTGAACAGTTTTTGTTTGGGAATTGTTTTCGAGGTTCTCTCTCTCCCCCTTCCCATCCTCATCCCCCCGTTTCCCCCATGTCCTCTCTTCCCGGATCCCTACTCCTCCTTCCTTCCCTTTTGGTAAATACTGGTTTGTAGGCGCATCCCATAGCCCCTCACTGCTGCTGGCCTTGATGTTTGCTCAGGACTTACCTGTCCATCTAGCGATCTGCTCCTTTGCAGTGCTTTGAGGAATGTGAATCAAGGAAGGAAACGGGCCTTGATCTTTGGCATTTTTCAGTGAGCCTCTCTGTGCCAGGGGGACGTGGGGGCCAAATCCTTGAGAAGTCTTTCAGTTTTCTCTGAACAGAACAGACTCAAAGACAACAGTAATCATTGTGGGGAGGGGAAGGCAGAGTTCTCAGAGGGATGTCTAGTTTAATTCCAGCCTGCCCTCTCGCTCCAGGGACTTGCGTGGGAAATTCCAGGGAAACTTGGTGGGTTGGTTTGTCGAGACCATGAGTTCAGCGAGTTCTCCTAGAGAACGATGATCTCCTTCCTTTAGAATTATGGGAAAACGTGGGAGCAGCTGGGCCCTCAGCAGGGCAATCTGAGGAGTATTAAGCCTTCCTTTACTGATATTGGCCCCTTGGTTCTGGGGTGGCCCTCCGGGGTCCCTTTCCTTCCTCTTGTTCTGAACCCTTTTGAGTGCTTATGTTTGTGTTTCTTTCCCCCACTCCCCTCCTTCCTTCCTTCGTTCTCCTTTTCCTTAACTATTGCACCAGACCTCACTCCTCCTGTCTGTTTTATTTCACTGGAAAAGAAGGGGGAATGAATGAGTTAGCTTTTGATGGATTGAAGCTCCACTGCCCCAGGGACCACGACCTTAGGAAATGGCACTGCTCCTCTGCCAGAGGGCCCGGAAGAATGTGCTGGGGGGCTCCTGGGTCAAGCACGTGGCAGTGGGCCTGAGGCACTTGGGCAGAAACCTTCTCCATGGGTAACTTCTTAGGCAGAGTCCAGTATTTAATGTTTCTGGTTCCTTCCCAGCGAAGTCCTTATCTTAAATCATTGCCCACCTAAGATATTGAGGGTGGGGAACAGCCCTTCTCTTTCCTGATTGCCACCTTCCCATCCTACCCCTTTGGGGGTAAGGGGAATGTACTGATAGAAGCGGTCTCCTTCATCCTTCTCTCCTTCATTATCTCATTTGGTTTCCTTCCTCCCTTTAGCCAAACTCCTCCATAGTTTTCTCTCCTTCAACTTGGTTGGGGGATCTGTAGTGAGGACTTCCCTGCCCTGTAATTTCTGCCTGCGGATGGATGGAGACGGGAGTTGGGAAACTGCCCAGGAGCTGCTGGGTGGGGGCTGGGGCACTGCTTCCCTTCCCCGTTGTCCCTCTGTGATGCTTGTATAGACAGCTGCTGGCTGCTCCCCACTTTGATGTTGGCATCTGGGAGTGAGTGCTAGGCCCGGGCTGGGGCTGGGGGAGACATTGTTCTGTGGAATGCTGTCTTAAACCTTTATTCTGGGAGTCCCTGGAAAGGGCCGGCTCTGGGGCTATTAGCATGGGCCTGCTGTGGAGCTTCCTGAACCAGCAGAGCCCGGCCCTGGCCTCGGGACCTGCGGACACCGGGCTTTCAGACGCATGGCTTCTTGGGAGCCAGACCTGGCTTCTGGCCAGTCTCGTTGCCAAGGTCAGAGCTTCTGCACAGGCCCTTGGCAGCCCAGCACCCACAGGGGTCGTTGGGGGGGAGCTTCTGCCCTCCTGCCGTGCTGTGGCCCTTTGCCCGGGTCAGGGGGCCTCCCCTGGTGGATGGGCCTGCACGGGAGCCGTGGCTCCCTTCCGTTGGCAGGAAGTGCAGGAGCTCTCCCGGCAGGGGGGCACCCTCGCTGCTCATGCTTGTGTTTTGCTTTGGCCAAATATTTAATTCCCGGGGCTCGGGAGGTGCTTTTGTGGTGCATTCCCAGCCTCCCAGAGAGGAAGTCAGCAAGGGAAAGGTGACTGGCCCAGCAGGGGCCCATGCTGTCCCTGATTTAACGTGGCAGTGCCCGGACGAGCTCTGGCTCTAGGTGCTGCAGAGACGGCATCTCCATTCTGCTTCGGGGCAGAATTTCCAGAGCTAGAGTCCCTCCTCGTCTCAGCCGACGCTAACTTTTGCCTGACCATTCACCCTGGGATGGCTGGGGGGCCGGTCAGGTCTGCAGAGCACCTTGCAGGTGGGCTGCCATTTGATCCTGACAAGTATTTTGTGAGTGAGGTGCTATTATTGCCCCCATTTTACAGAAAGGAAGGGAGGACATCGATCGTCCATGTGTACAGTGCTGTTAAGTGTCTGAGGCTAGATGGACGAGTAGCTAGTGGATGGAGACAGACAGCTAACATGGACGGTTGGCGTGGTAGGCGAGTGGAGAAATGGAGAGTAGACAGAGAAAATAGATGCTTTGATATGAAGGTGGGTAGAGAGAGACACAGATGGGAGGTGGGTGCTTGGATAGGTAGAAACAAGCGGATGGATGGTTAGAAAGGTAGGCAGGTAGCTAGATGGATGGGGAAGAGGACAGACAGACTGATAGAGGGAGACGGACGAGCAGGTGACTGGCAGAAGGCAGACAGGGGCAGGCCCTGGCTCCTTGGCAGGCAGGCAGAGGCTGGAGTCCTCCCCCCTGGGTTCAGTGACTAGTGGAAGAGTAGAGGCCGAGGTTCTGGGAGGCACTCGGGACGCCCGGGGTTTGGAAAGGGATCACTTAGAGCTCAGCAGTGAATTTTAGTTTTGAAAATGTTGGCCCGGAGAATATCCGTGACGTCGGATTGCCAGTCGCATGATTTCCCGCCTCCGTCAGGGCAGTGTGGGGCTGCTTTGGGGACTGTGGCTGCTGGTGTGTGTGCGCGGGGGAGGCTGGGGCAGGAGGAGGGCCCAGGCAGGGTCAGTGAGCTCTGAGCACGGGCGCCAGGCTTCCCCCTTCCCCTCCCGGCCGGCCTGAGCAGAGGGCGTCCAGCTCAAAGTCTCTTTCGGAAGAGCTCAGATGGTTTTCAGCCTTGTCACTTGCATGGTCTCCTGGGAACAGCAGGTATCACTATCAGGTGTCAGCGTCCCTTTCTCTCCCTTTGCAGGTGTTCAGGACAGACCTGATCACAGCCATGAAGCTTCATGACTCCTACCAGCTGAACCCGGATGAATACTACGTGCTGGCAGATCCTTGGAGGCAGGAATGGGAGAAGGGGGTCCAGGTGCCCGTGAGCCCGGGGACCATCCCAGAGCCGGTGGCCAGGTAGAAGCACGCTCCCTCCCCGACTTATCCACGGGGGAGCTCCGGGTCCGAGAACTTGTGGAGCAGAGAAAGGAAAGAGGTTCACGGCAGGCACACACTCAGGCTAGGGGGCCTCCTCCCCAGGTTCTGCCTGTCCAGGGTTTTGGTCTTCTAAGAACCTTATTTATTTATTTTTTTGTTAAAGGAACTTGTTGCAAAGGTTTTTTTCCTTCATTTATCTGCTTTGAGGATCTAAAAGTTCCTTAGGCTCCAAGAGGGAAATAGGGAGACTACCAGGTGCTTCTTCATCTTCACTTTGATGAAATTAAAACCCTTTATGTGGCAGACAGGAGGTGTAGCAGCCAGTGAAGTGGGATCCTGAACAAGGCAATCCCTCAAGCTCTGGGCACATCTCTGAGACGTCTGGGGTGATCCTGATGGGTGGAGGGAGCCCATACCAATCCCTGCCCTCAGGGAAAATGCGTTCTTTCAGTTGCTTTTATGAAGTGTCCACATCACAGCTAGTAATCTCTGTAGAGAAACCAGGCGCTCGCAGCTGAGGGACAGTGATCCTAAGGAGGGAATCGGACACTGGCATTCAAGGGACCGAGCGCCCTCAGTCCGGAGACAGGACCTGGGTTTGAGTCCGTGCTCCGCCTCCTTCCTACCTGTGTGACTTTGGGCAAACCATTCGGGCCTTAGTCCATCATTAAAGGAAGGGACTGTCCTCTCCAGTTATGTTCCGATATTCCAATGCCGATTCTCAGGCGGGGGGGGGGGGGAACAATGAAGGTCCTGGGCAGGGAGGAAATTTCAGGAATGGAGGAGACTCTGGTTTGATCTGTGATGTGGGAGATCCCTTTGGTTGGTGGTTTGCCCCCACCTTTTGAGGTAGGCAGGTGTGAGGGAGCCCGAGGGATTGGCGTGGGAGGAGAGAACCTGGCTGTGAAAGAAAAGTTATTTGTTTAGTTCATCTATTAATGATAATAACAAGGTAAAATCTTAGCACACTGGTTCTTTCTCCTGGCTGACTTATTCATGCCTGATCAGCCATTTAAGTGCAGATCCAAACTCTCTCTGACTCACTCTCCAAGGAGTGATAGTACCAAGTTACTCTTGGTGTGTTCTCACAGTTTTGGTCTGGGAGAAGATAAGTCATAGATTGAAGGGTGAAAAGAGCCTGAGAGTCCATGGAACCGACCCCCTCCTCTTGTTACCCCCGAGGAAATGCATTCAGAGGTGAAGTGACTCGTTCAAAGGGGCAGAGCAGAAGTTTGCCCCTGGATGGAGCCCAAGGTTCTTTCCTTAGTTCCCCACTGTCCCTGGTGAGGGAAGGAGCTCTCTCCCCTTTTAGCACTCGCTCTCCCTCCTGACTTGGGATGTGGAGACTTCATTCTGCCTTAACCTCAGAGCTCCCGCTGCCTTCCCGGGACCTTCTCAACAGCAGTGGCCCTCGGATGGCACACCTGAGACTGGCCCGCTCTAAGGGATGGCTCTGGAGGCTTTCCTTCTCCCTTGCACCGTGCTTTCTTACATAGAGTTTCTTCAATTCCCCTTGAGTTCATAAAAACCTTGAGAAGGAAGACTCGTGTGTATGATGTCAGGGCCTTAAGGAATATTTCTTAACCACCCATCCAGGTTCTCTCTCCACAGACCCTCACTTCCCACCCCTCCTGCTAACACAATATTTCTGCCACCTGGAGAGAAGGGTTTTGATCTTGGCTTACTTGGGCTCAACATGGTTAGAGTTGGATGGGTTGCAATTAAGCCCCCTTGAGGTGATGTGCACATCTCTAAGGCCACAGAGATGCCAGAGCAGATCTCATTACCCTCTGTGAGCGGAAAGCCATTTAAATGGCTGGCCAGGAAGATTGGGTCCTTTCTGAGGGGCTTACGTGTAGGATCCTAAGAAAGCAAAGCTTTCGATGATCACTCATTATTCTGGTGTATGCATCATAAAGCTCTCACCTGAACAGGTGCCTAGCCAGGGGTTCTGTGCTGAACCAGTGACCAAGGGCTTTTACCATTTAATTTAATTAAACAAACTGTTTGTTTGGTTATAACCTAATTTTGAGTGAGGGTCTGCAAAAAGAGCATCATGGCAGGTGGGAATGCTAGACTGAGTGTTTATCTACAGTTTTAGTTGTAGTTTTCTCCTGGCTCCAGAGGGCAGAACCAAGAGCAGTGAATGGCAGCTGAAAAAGAAATAAATATCAGTTCTGTATCAGGCAAAATATTGCAATGATTAGTGCTGTGTGAAGAAAGAATGAGCACAGGCAGAGGCTGAATGACCACTGGGTGCATGGCTTGTAGCAGGGATTCTTTTTCTTGTGGAGGTCAGGCTATGTGGTCTCTGAGGTCTATTTCAGCAGCAAATTTCTGTCATTCTGTGTTTTTGAAATCTGTCCCTTTAGTTTAGCCATCTCACGGTATGAGGTGGATAGAGCCTCCAGCTCCATGAACCTTGGGTATTCTCTAGCATTGCTAGAAATACTTTTGTGGATGCTTTGGGCAACTTGGAGGCACGTGTCCAAACTGCTAAAAGTCGATCAGCCTAGCATCATCCATCTGGAGCTTCAAGAGAAGGTCCCTCACCCCCGGCCCCCCACGCCCTTGGAACAGAGGAGAACATTGAGGGTGTGGAAGAAAGTGCTCCTGCTTCCCACTGGTGAAAGTCTCCTGAGTTTTCCACAGTTTATTTATCTGTAAAATGGCGGCAGTCTGGGATCTCTGGTCTTGGCCTGCTCAGAACTGGGCACATTCAGAGACTTGGACTTTTGTCTGGACTCCAGTTGGAGATAGCTCCTCCCTTCCCTGTCTCTGGTCGGAAGGCTCAGGAGTCCTTTGTGCCCACTGCTGAGATCTGTCCTCTTTTCCAACAGGCTTATTAGGAATCGGGGGGGGGGGGGGGCAGGGGAGCTTTGATGCAGCAAGATGAGCCCGCTGCTGGCCTGGCTTCCCAGATGAGATCTTGCCATCTCTGGTACAGGATGAAGCTCGCCCGTGTCATGTGGCAAGCACGGAGGACCGGCAGTGTCCTGCCTTGTTTCCTTTTTCCCCTCAGAGATGCTGGTCTCTCATCATGTTCCCAGCTTCTCCCATGTCTTTGTAGCTTTTGTCCTTGGGACTCCTTGCTCGTGCCCGGCTTCTGCAGCTTTTTACACTGCTTCCCCAAAATCTGGAGTCCTACTTAGCAAGGCAGACTTGTTCCAGTGGGTCCTGACAGGGACAGGCAGAATTAATAAGAGTTCATTTGGAGGTTCCCTCTGATCTCTGGAAATTCAGGTTTCAATGTTTCTCCAAAGATGTGGTGGAGGGGGGTGGTGAAGGTGGTAGTGGTAGTAGTAGTAGTAGTAGTAGTAGTAGTAGTAGTAGTAGTAGTAGTAGTAGTAGTAGTAGTAGTAGTAGTAGTAGTAGTAGTAGTAGTAGTAGTAGTAGTAGTAGTGAGAGTGGTGTTTCTAGTAATAAGGTAGTAGTAGTAATAGGAGTTGCAGCAGCATTAGGAGTAGCAGCAAGCATTCACATTGTCTTTAAAAAATCACCAGCGGTCTTTAAAAAAAACTTGCTAAACATTTTAGGTCCATTTTCTGATTAAACTCCTTAACTTCTCTGTGGAGGAATGCTATGTTATTTTATCTACATAATAAAAGGGGGAGCAGACTCAGAAGCCACTTGGCCAACATTACATAGCTAATAACTTTTTCAGGAGGGGCTCACAACCAGGTTTTCCTCATTTCAGTTCTGTTCCATCTCTGCTTCTGCTGTGGAAACTCCCTCATTTGATGAAGATCAGCAATCACCTACAGTTACAGTGTTAATGGAATTGCTGGCAGCCCTTAGAGGTTCTGGAACTTTTCTGAACCCTGATTTACTCAGTTAGCCTTCTAGCACCTATAGCACGTTAAAACTCATTTGTGCTCGTAGGTGTTGGAGACTAGCATGAGAAAGGGAGACAAGGACAAAGAGTTTTGGCAACTTTTGTGGTACTGGAGTGTGGGCTTCAGTGACTTGAGGATAGAGGAGTCTTTAATGCCATAGAACTCAGCTTCTTTTTTTTTTTTTTTTAAGCTATTTATTTTTATATATTTTCCAAATATATGCAAAGATAGTTTTCAAATTCACCCTTGCAAAACCAATTGGCTTCTTAAACTGGTTCATGACCCCATATGAAGATCTTGTAACTAAATATCATGAAATTATAATATATTATCAATAAATTTTTTTTTTTTTTACACTTATTTTATATACCTGGAATCACGCAAAATGTTCTCAGGCAAGAAAGGCTTGCAAGTGGAAATAGAAAAGAAGTCCTGTCCTTCAGGAGTAACTCCTTTGTTTTCCAGGCTGGATCGTGAAGGAGCTGCAGCAGGTAACTGCTTCCTTAGCCACGAGTTAATTTTCTCTCTGTTTCTCAGGGTCATGTCTGAGGAGAAAGCCCTCATGTTCATCAGGCCAAGGAAATACATCCTCTCCTCGGGCTCGGAGCCTCCGGAGCTGGGCTACGTAGACATCCGCACATTGGCAGACAGTGTGTGTCGCTATGACCTCAATGACATGGACACTGCGTGGCTGGAAGTGACCAATGAGGAGTTCAAGGAGATGGGTGAGAAATTCTAGGACACTGCCCCCCATCCCCCTACTCACCCCCACAGGTTTTCTCTTGACTGAAGACAGTGGGGGAACCCTTACTCTAAGAGGGGAAGGGAGAGAAAAAAATTCTCATTGCCCATCAAATGAAGTTCAACGTCTTTAACTTGGCAGTTGAAACACAGGATAATCTGGTTCCAATCTTTCTTTGGCCTTATTGTTATGCTTCTATTTGAGATAATAGGATCAGAGAATTATAGCTGGACTAATGATAAAACCTTATTCATGTAGGGCTTGAGGCTTTGCTGAGCATTTCACTTACCACAGCTCTGTAAGGTGGGCAATACAAGTGTTCTGTCCAATTTGCAGATGGAGAAACTGAGGCTCAGAGAGCTTGTCCATGCTTATTAGAAAGTGTCAAAGGTAGTATTTGAAACTAGGTCTTCCTGGCTCAAGTTTCTAGACTTGTTAGAGACTTTCTCTTCCAAAGTCTTCATTTTATAGATGAGGAAAGCTGGAACCCAGGCTCACAAGGTTGCTGGGTAATATGGCGGAGCTGGGATTTCAAATTGACTGCTCCTGTCCAATGAAAATCCCACCGTGATAGGAACAGGCTGTACTTGAAACATATATAAATTATCAATAGCTACATGAAAAATCTGTGACAATCAGAGAAATGCTAATTAAAAACCTCTGTGAGGTTTTCCCTTGATACCCATCAAATTGGCAAAGATAATGAAAGGCAACAGAAAAGTGCAGTACCACAGACCCGCTTGTGGGCACCGGCTGTTTGGAGCCTTCAGTCCCTGAAAGTTTGGGTCTTTTGCCTGCTCCACTTCTGCTCCTCCTCTGGGTCCCCCCATTCCTTCTACAAGTGGGTCTCTCTCCAGTCACCCCAGAGCCTTCAGCCCCCGGGGCAGGGTCTGGGGCCAGTGACCCCAGGGTCAGAGCCCCCGCAGACAGACTGTGAGCAGGTCAGTCCTGGGGTCTCTCCCAGTCATAAATCTTGGGATCCTTTAATTCTCGCCGTCCCAGACAGGGACACGGAGGTTGCAGGTGGTCTGGGAGACCTGGGGCACGCTCTATCTGTGACAGGCCAGCTTTGGTGGAGATCCACTAAGGGTGCCCAGAGGCCCCCCCGGTATCTCTGGGGAGGGCCCGCAGAACACAGAGGAAGGCTCTTTGTGCTTTGTGAGTGACTCTAAAATGACTGCATGAGCTCATGGGCCTTAAGCACACTGCTGAGTGTTCTGGCAGCCACCCCCTGCGCACTGACCACACATGCCTGAGAGACTTTGTCTTCACTGTGTTATTAGTCTGGGTTGTAAATATTAATTACAGGGAGGAGGTTTGTGCTTTCAAAGCCAAATGCCTTGAGAACTCCGAGGGAGAACTTGGTCTGAGTGCCCTTCCCATGCGGAAGCGGGGCGTGAGAAGATGGACAGGGCCAGAGGCTCTGGGACCACGAGCTCCCGGAGAGTCTGAGGCTCAGGGGGCTTCTCATTCCCTCCCACCTCCGAGCCCCGGGAGGCAGGGGAGGTCCCCGGGACGGCAGTAGCCCTGACTTGGACACATGGTCGGCGCCCGTCTGGGGAGGCTCTGCCGAGACCAACCCTGGGCTTTTTGCTTTTCAAAGCACTAAAATGCCAGTAATCTAGTGTCCGAGCCTGGGATGTTTGCTTCTGGAGCTGTTTGTTGGGGGATTTGCGAGCTTATGCTACAGACCAGTTGGAGTCCTCCTTCTCTTAAAAGTAGTTGGGATTCACATCTCGACAGCACTCTGAGGGGCGTACCTCAGCATCCCTGTGAGATAGTATTTGTAAGTGTCATCGTACCCATCCTGGAGATAAAGGAGCAGGGGGCATTTAGGATTCCTTCCGAGAGGGAATGGGACTGACTAACTGTAACACGGTGGGCATGAACTCGGGCCAATTCAAGCACCTACTGTAGGGGAGGCATTTTGCTAACATGCCCTGATAATAACTGTCCTGTTTTCAAAGAGCTCACGGGGAAGTGTTCAAACAACTATGTACAAACAAACTCTGTGCAGCGTAGGCTGGAGGTGACAGACAGAGGGAAGGGGAAGGGAAAGAACCTGTAAAAGGTGGGATTTTGAGAGAACTTTTGAGTTTTCTTTAGGATGCAGCTGGCATTTTCCATCCCATGTCTGTTGGAATAGTCTTGGGTCACCGCATTGTTGAGAAGAGCTGTCTGTCATTGTTGATCTATGATGGACTTTCCTTTTTTTAATAATAGCCTTTTATTTTCAATATATTCAAATATATGCAGATGGTTTTTATCATTCACTCTTGCAAAACCTTGTGTTCCCATTTTTCTCCCTCCCTCTCCCCTTAGATAGAAAGGAATCCAGTACAGTGATAGGTACTTCTATATGTCGGGATGGACTTTAAAAGCCAATCACAGCGTTTGAGATTTGGTCCTGGGGTGATAGGGAGCCACAGCATTCTTTCAGCTCCCCATGATCCCTGCTGTGGGGCCACGCGTCTGGAGTTGGAAAGAACTGCCTCGGTCCTGCCTCTGGTGACATGAGACGCCCGGGAGGCACTTGGCTGCTTGAAGTGCTCCGGGACTGCTCGCCGTTCTTGTGGTCCGGAGCAAGTCACCTTAACCCCGGGCTGCCGGAGCACTGCCCCTGACACGGGAGCTGAAGCAGTGCCCGGGTGGCTGCTCTCGGGACCTCTTGCTTAAGTGCTCTTAGTTTCTCTGCCTGTGAAATGGGCTAACTCCTCTGCAGGGTTGTTGTGAGGGCCAAGGGAGATGTTAGCGCAGTGCCTGGTGCACAGAAGGAGCTCTAGCGGCTCCAGCTGTCACCTCATGGTTATTGCAAGCCAACCATTAGCATTAGAAGGTGCCCAGAGCCGCCGGGAGCTGGGGGGGCCCGGGGCGCGACTCCAGAATCCCGCTGGGGCAGAGGTTCTGAGGCCCCGGTACAGGGGACCAAACGTGGCCGAGGACTCGAGTTCCTCCCTCCCCCCACAATGGCTGCCGGTGCGGAGAGAGGGCCCAGAGGCCTGCAGGGCTGCAAGGATGGGCGTGGCCGGGCTGCCCCGCCCCTTGCGGCCCTCCTGGCTTGGCGGCTCGAGGGGCTCACGCGGGGTCTCCCCTCTCTCCCCCAGGCATGCCGGAGCTGGACGAGTACACCATGGAGAGGGTCCTGGAGGAGTTTGAGCAGCGCTGCTACGACAACATGAACCACGCCATCGAGACCGAGGAAGGGCTGGGGATCGAGTACGACGAGGACGTCGTCTGCGACGTCTGCCAGTCTCCGGATGGAGAAGACGGCAACGAGATGGTTTTCTGCGATAAATGCAACATCTGCGTGCACCAGGTGCGGAGCTGGGGGGGGCGTCTGTGCCCCTCCCTTCCTCAGAGCGGGGCCCAGGTGTCCCCCAGTCATTCCTCTTCGAGAGCTTCCCGGCTCTGACCCCTTCTGCCCTGCAGGGGGCGCTGCTTCTGCTCTGCCTCCCCCCCTCCCCCCCATTGTTCAGCTTCCAGTAGGCCTCTGCCCCAGGGAGCGCTGCTCCTTGGGATGGGGGAGGGAGTGAGGTGCTGCTTCTGCCCCGAGGGGGCGCACTGCTTTGTTCCATTTCCTGTAGGCTTCTGCCCTGCAGGGGGCACTATTTCTGCCCGGAAAGGAGGGGGCGTGCTGCACTGCATTGTTCAGCTTCCAGTTGGCCTTTGCCCCAGGGGGCGCTGCTCCTTGGGATGGGGGGAGGGAGTGAGGTGCTGCTTCTGCCCCAGGGCCTTGGGATGGGGGGAGGGAATGAGGTGCTGCTTCTGCCCCGAGGGGGCGCACTGCTTTGGTTAGCTTCCTTTCTGCCTGTGCCCCGCAGGGGGCGCTGTTTCTGCCCATGGGGCGTACTGCTTTGGTCAGCTTTCTGTCGGCTTCTGCCCGGTGGGGGACACCCCCCCCCATTGGGGCACAGCATTTGACCTCACGGTAGCACCAGGTTTTCCTAAAGCAAAAACCCGGGGATGGGCCGACCTCTCGGAGCTGGGCGCCCTGAAAAGTTCTTTTGGTGGGCTGCCCGGTCTCTTTAATGCCCCGTGGAGGACATGGCAGCCAGCTCCGTTTCCGCCCCAGCCCCCACGGTCCACAGGCTCCTGGAGAGCAGAGATAACGTCGTCCTGTCTGCTCTTTAGCATCCGTGCACGTGTGCATCCAGCGGATGCACAATCATAGTGCACCTGCTGTATGCAGAGCTCTCTTAGTCACAGCTCTTAGTCAGTGGAGGTCCCTGCCCGCAGAGGCTGCGCCTTCTGTGACCTCCATGGGGAGAAGCTGCTGGGCGGGGCCGGACCGCTCCCATCGGGCTGAGGGCTCCGAGCGCTCCAGAGCCGGGGCGGCTGCGCGGCTCCCTGCTGCAGCAGGCGGAGGCACCGAGGCCGGGTTTGCTCTTCCACCCCGGGGGCTTGGTCTCTGCGGCGCAGACACTGCTTTGTGCGGAGAGGGGGTAAAACTGCAGACGGGAACCCAGGCGGGTGGGGGACTTGAGGGAAGGGAGCGCTTCCTCCGGGCCTGAGAAAAGCAAGAGCCCGGAGAGACGCGCGGCGGGGCCTCGGCTCCAAGGCAGCCAGAAAGGCCTGGTGGCTGCTCACCTGAGGAACAGAAAGGGCACTTCTGCTGATGAAGGCCGGGGGCCCTGTGCTACAACGGGCACGTGCTCAAGGCTCGGGGCGCTTGAGGGCTGCGAACTGTTCGCGGCTTCCCTCAGCCCTAGGATCCAGCAGTCATCCCTGCTCCCCTCCCCCCCCTCTGTCTCTGTCTCCCTCCCTCCTTCCCCCTCCCCCCACGGTTTATCTCCCTTGAAAATTAGTTTTCTTTTCTTCCTCTTTCTGAACACGCCCACGGGCGGGAGGGAGCCGAGTGGAAACGTGCCCCGGCTACCCCTCGCACCCCGTGGCAGGACCTCCCCGTGGGAAGTCTGAGTTTGGCGGGCCCTGCGGAAAGGCGCCCAGCCTGGGGATCCTCGGTGGGAAGTGAATCGCAGGGAAGAAAAATAAGCTCCAGCCCCTGCTCTACAGGGTTTGACTTTCCAGCTTGGGGGAAGGAGAGAGATTCCATCCCTGTGGGGACCTCTTGCTCTGGAAACTTTCCCCATTGATTCAGATCAGCAGAGATGTCTCCTTATCAGGGATGTTTATTGCTTTAACTTAACCTCTGACCTTGACCCTTTAACTAATTAAGTCTGCCTTTTGATCTTGACCAAAGCGGGACTCTGAGTTTTTCTTTCTGTGCTACTGCCTGTTCAAGGGGGGGGGGGGGGGGGGCGGGGGCCGGGGGCCGGGTCATTTTGCGGAGGAAGAAGCAGATTCCCGGAGGGGGCCAGGCTAGCCCCTGGTGCAAGTCCGGGGGTGCTCACTGCTTCAGGTCCGATCTCCAGCGAGGAGGCCCGGCCAGATCCCACCGGGCGCCAGAGCTCGGAGAGGGAACGGACTCCAGAAGGGCCCGTACTGTCCTGGGGCCACGGCCGGCCTCCACTTTTGTAAAAGGAGGGCTGGACTCTGCTTTCTGGGGCACCTGCAGCCCAGGCTCCTCCTCAGAGTTCCTGCCCACCCTGTTGCTCCTCTCAGGGGCTTTTGGGGCTCAGTCTGCGTAGACGTCCTTTCTCTGCCCCGGCTGGCTTCCGGCCTTTCAGAGTTCCTTCAAACTGGATGAGATCACGAGACAGCGTCTTGTCTGGCCCTTCCTAATAGCAGAGGGAACCCCTAGTCCGCGGGGGTCTTAGCGCCTCAAAGCCCCAGTGAGGGAGGCCGCGCGGCAGAGGGGAGGCCTGGCTCTGAGACAGGAGTCATCACTTGCTAAGGTTCCTTCCAGCTCGGTCCGAGGCCAACGGGTCGTCCTCCGGCCTCCCCGCTGTTCTTGGCCAGCGTTCCGCACGTAGGTCTCGCCTCCTCCTGACGTGCTTTCCGGGTAAAGTTCCAATCAGACCCCCAAGAGTCTCCCGCTCTCTTCTCCCCTGGGCCGCGTGATTTTCTTGGCCTGGCCTTTATCCTTTCACCACGTCTTTATTAATTTAACCTTTAACATCTGCAGTTTCTGTGATTTTTTTTTTTTTTAACCCCTTGTCCATCACTTGTTTTTGAATCCTAGAAAAAGAGCTCACGTTTTCTCTGTGTCTATAGGTTCTCCCTTTTGGGGTCCTTTCCACCCCACAGTAGTTTAGGATTGGCGTTGTAAGGTTACATAGACGTATTTTAGAACTTTTCCATCATTTCCTATAACACAATAACATTCTATTTATTTCTTTACTGTGGTCTGTTAAGCCATTCCCCAGCCGACAGGCGCTCCACTTTGCTTCCAGCTCTTTGCTACAACAAAAAATGCTCTTTACGCAGCAGGTATTTGAGTGCCTCCTGTGGCCAGATGCTGTGTGTAGTTCCTGTCCTCGAGGAACATTCTTTTGTGGGTCTAGGACACAGGTACGTGTATATCTGAGATACAAACACACACACTGAGGAGGAAGAAGAGGTCGTCTGCATTCTTCTCCTGGGAGTGGAGAGGAAGATTCCTGGGGGCCACCGAGGAAGAAGGGCCGCCAGCCTGTAGGGAGGGAGTTCTGGGGCTCCACAAGCAGGCTGTCGGTATGACGGGAGCGTGCTAGTTAATGTTTAACAAGCAGCTCTCTCCCAGATCCTCCAGGGAAGTTTTTCTTTTCTGTCCTGAGCTTAGAGAATATTGTGAGTTTCTGTTGCCAAAAGTGAGGTCAGTGGGGGGGGGGGGTTATCTAAGCCCAGGGGTGGCCCAGCCTAATCCTGGTCCTTACTAGCTCTCGTTCCCATCTCCAGGTCTGGAAGTGCAGTGTTCAGGAAAGGCGTCTTTCACCCAGAGGCGGGCTCTGCTGGCATTCAAAGGGAAAATTTCTTTCTTTTCTTTTTTTCCTTTTTTATCCTGAACTTAACTAATATCAATAAAAGTGAACAAAATTCCTTTTGCAAAAAATGGAATGCACATGAAACCACAGACCTATAAGCTACAGCTTGGTTTTGTAAAAAAAACAATATATTGAAAAGTGTAAAATCTATTTTAAAGTACACATTAAACATTAACAAAAACGTGTGAATGTTTAAGTTAGTAGTAGGACCATTGGCCTCTTGTCTGGGCCCCTTCTGGTTTATACTCCGGTGTCTGCCTTTTTCAGAGGCTATCACCAGTGCCGTGCCTCCCTTCCCACCCATAACTAGTCTGTAAAAACCCCATTGGCTTTGCTTGTAGATGTGCACCTCTACTCTGTCAGCCATCAGGAAGTGGATTGCATGCTTCGTCATTGACCTTCTGGATTTGTAACTGGTCATTGCGTTGATCATTGTTCTTGAGTCTTTCAAAGAAATGTTTTTTCTTTCCAATACTGTTGTCATCGCAGAAGCCATAGGCATTGTAACCGCTGCTCTGCCCAGGATACAGATGTTTTAGGTATCTCTGAGTCTGTCTTTTCCTTTATTTTCTGTGGAACAATAATATTCTTTTTTTTTTTTTTTTTTTTTTTAATTACAATGTTTAGCCATTCTCCCCAGATGAACACTGACTTAGTTTCCAGGTCTTTGCTATGACAAAAAACGTTCTTCTCTACATATTTCTGCGGGGATTGTTCTTTTCCATCTGCCGTTCACTCCTTGGGATGAGCAGACGCTGAGCAGTAGCATTGCTAAGTTGTGATACTTTTTTTCATAAAAGGATGGAAGGGAGAGTGTCTCCCCCCTCCCAGGTCACCTTCCAGTCTGATTAAGGGAGTTTGCTCAAGTTCTGTTTTCTGATCGCTTCTGCTGGAAACACGTTCATTGTTCTGAATACTTGAGGTGCCACATTGTGGGGTTCCCTCTGAAGATGGGGGAGTCCATAAAAGGGGGAAGAGTGGAGGTTGGAGGCTTTTTGTAGGGTTTATACCCATCCCAGGGGCAGGAGTACACAGAAGGCTCACGCTCGCCCTTTCTTTGTCTCATTGGGGAACGCAGGCGTGTTACGGGATCCTGAAGGTGCCCGAGGGGAGCTGGCTCTGCAGGACCTGCGCTCTGGGAGTGCAGCCAAAATGTCTGCTCTGTCCGAAGAAGGGCGGCGCCATGAAGCCCACCCGCAGCGGAACCAAGTGGGTCCACGTCAGCTGCGCACTCTGGATACCGGAGGTAGGCAGGGCCTGTGGAAATCCTCCCATGAAGGCCATGATGGCGAGCTGCCCCGGTGCAGCCTGAGGCGGCTGCAGATAGATACAGAGACAGCTCATCTCATGTCCTTTTTTCTTTTTCTTCTTTCCTTCCCTCTCTCCCTTCCTTCTTTCTTACTCATTTTCCACATCTTATCTTGTCATAACCTCTGACTCTTGTGAGTAACAGCAGCCCAGAAATACTGTCAGGGCTGAACAGGACCTGCTTTATGATTTTATTTATATTTTTATAACTCTAATATTTTTTCTCAGGTCTGATGTAATTGATTTCAGGTATTGAACTTGGGACAACTTAATGTACTGACTTTGAGTTTGGTCTCTGTGATTTAGGATGTTTCGGGGGATTTTATTGAAGGAAGGTTTAGGGGGATGACAGAGAGTGATGTTGAAAAACCAAAGTGAGTTTTTTATTCTCATTGACCCTAGAGACAGATTAGACTGGCTTAAATAGAGATATTATTTGACCCACACAGAGGACAATGACTGCTACGTGGATTTTTTTTTTTTTTTTTAGAAAAACATTCTTATAAGTCTGTTTCATTAGTTTATAACTGGTTTCACCTAAGGGCAAGTATAATTGGTTTCCTTTGTAAATTGTGTATTTTGTTTATATGATTTATAAATAAAAATCTAAAAGGAATTAGCCAGTCAGTTCAAGGTGTTCCATGACACAAGAGTTTCAAAGCATCTCTTTCTCAGAGTTTTCTGTACTCCTCTCAGTGTCTGACACGATGCTTCATACCTAGCAGGAGTTGGACAGATGTTTGTTGAGTAAAATAATGGAAGTTAATTTAATTGGTGAAACAGATATTAAACAATACAGTTTCATCATAGATCTCATTCCTAGAAAAGTTTTAGAAACAGTCATAGATGACAGTTATTAATGTGAAGTCAGGGGCTGGTCCCCATTTTATTTGGATCAGAAGCAGCTCACTGCTGATGTTAGATGTCTGGGTATTTCCGAATATCTGGATGTTTGTCATCACATTGACAGAATGTTTCAGTGTTTTGATTTTTTCAACTTTTATTGGGTGTTTGGGACAGTGGGCACGAAGTTGCCGTGGTGGCCCTGGGGGCCGGTCACTCCCTGAGTGCTGGTCATTCCCTGCACATGGGGTCGGGCGGCCCTGGGTGCTGGTCACTCCCTGGATGTGAGGCGGGGAGGTCCTGGGGCAGTCACTCCCTGGGCGCGGGGTGGGGAGGCCCTGGGATGTTGTGCTCCCTCCTGCCCACCCTCAGGAGCAGGGCCTTCACTTTGCACACTCGTGCCTGTGACGGGCTGGAGGGCGCAGAGGAGGACTCCGTGATTTCTCACACATCTGCCCTCTCTCCTCTGGTCATTAGGTGAGCATCGGCAGCCCGGAGAAGATGGAGCCCATCACCAAGGTGTCTCACATCCCCAGCAGTCGATGGGCGCTGATCTGCAGTCTCTGCAACGAGAAGATTGGGGCCTCCATCCAGGTAGTCAGCCCTTGGCAGCCGCCTGCACATGGTGGAGGAAAGGCTGATGGGCAGGGATGGGCCTTCGGGCCAGGGCTGAGACCCCCTCCCCCAGGGCTAGCCGAAGGGTGCCAGCTGTAGGCTTAACCTCTGCCCATAGTGAGTGGCTGGGGTCGTGCCGCCTTCCCCCAGGCAGCGCACCAGCATTTGTGAAGTCCTCACGGTGAGACAGGGAGGGATTAGCCTGGAACCGGCTCCAGAACAGCCTCCTGCCTCTGTGACTTTGTCACCAGGGCTGATCACAGATGTAGAGCTGCAGAGGCCGTTAGAGGCCCCAGGCCTTTCCTTTGTAGAGGAGGAGTCAAAATCCAAGAGAGCAGAGGCAGAGCCAAGCCCAGCTCAGCTGCCCCAGATTAAAGCGTCCAGACGTCGCTTAGTGTCTGGGCCAGGGGCATTGGGCACAGAGTGTTCGGTGGCTGGAAGAGGGAAGACAGTGTGATGGCTTCTCTGCACAGGCCTGGCCTGGGGACCCCCAGCCTTCCCCTCCTACAAGGAGGTTGGCCACCATTCCTTGAGAGTCAGGAGGCAGCCTTGGATTCTGTTGCTGCTTGAAGCAATCTTCCGCTATCTCTGCATAGGGAAGGAGTCAGAGTGCCTGGAAAGCAGATATTTTGAACTCAGTGGTGTTTGGCTCTAGAACGTGGTTGAGATCTGGGAAACGGTCGATAGCATCAGCCACTCCAGGGCTCTCCAGGGACGATGATAAGCTGGCGGGCTTTGGGGAGGGCCATCCAGTGTAATCCAGTGAGTACCTCTCTAGTGGCCAGAATCAACAGCGTCTTCCAGGACAAGAGCCTAGGCGGCCTTAGCTCCGTCCTGTCAAGGGCACTTAGCATCATTGGCCCTGTCAGGGCCGGAACTTAAGGCAGGTTAGTTAATAACTGGATGAGAGCAATAATTTCAAATCTTATCTGGCAAGAAGGCACTTCCTTGCAGGCTTCTTTGCCTTACGATATATCTGAGTTAGATAAATTCCCATTATTATCATGTTCATATTTTATAAATGTTAAAGAGCCTCCAAATTCTGCAGCCCCGGGGAAATTCAGTGTTCTGGAATTTGGAAACGGAAGCCATAAGTTCAATTGGAGCAAGAAATTTCTAATCCAGTTAAATCCAACAAATATTCATTGGGTGCCTACCACCCACAAGGCCTTCTACTTGGGGCTGGTGATATAAAAGCAAAACGGTTTTGCCTATGAGAAGTTTATACTCTATCCCTGTCTGCATAGCATAGGGTGATCACGGCCAGTGACTGAGCTGTCACATTGAGGGTAATTTCTAAGTCGGCCCAGTACATGCTTTTCTGCAGCCAGTTCCCACCAAAACTGGTCCTGGCCAATATGTCTCCTCACCCTTTGGCTGCTGCAGTCCGGGCTCTACCTGCCCACCTCAGAGTTTGGGCCTTCTCAGGGCTGTGAAGAGGGATGTGTGTCTTTGGAACTCACCTGTAAAAACATGACCGTTTTTACTTCTGGTGTCAGGCAGAAATGCACAGGTCTAGGGGTGTATGAGATGGTCGGGCTGGTGCTGGAGTCTAGTTCTGAATTTCTCTTTCCTGATGGTTCCGTGAAAATTAGCATAGTGACAACCATTAGTATATATAAATACCATTTCTTCTTCAGTTTGTTCCAAATCATTCTAGGCAATTAATCTATTCCTACTAGTAATTATTCTTTCTAGGAAACCTCACTGTCATGAGTTAATAATCAATTATTTGATAAAAGAATTAGCCATTTATTTCAAGTCTCTCAATGGCTAATTTTGTTGTGGGAGATAAATGGTTGGTTTGCAGTTTAGATAAACTATAAGGAACCTAGATTTAGATCTGGGAAGGATCTTAGAAAGGAGCTTGTCTGACTACTCATTTTATGGAGGAAGAAATGGAGACTCATTTAGATGAAAGATGACTAGGTCATGCAGTGCTGGAGTTTGAGGCCTGGTGTTCTGAGAAAAGAATCAGATTCATTATCTTGAAAGACTGGTGCTGCCTCCTTACAGATAAATTTATAGATGTTGAGTCATAGGAGGAGAGGCCACAGGGCACAGGGAAGTCAGGAGGAACTTCGGACACTGACCCTTGCTGTGGGACACACAAAGTCTCTGTGCTCCCTGAGATGGTGGAGTGGGCTCCCCCACTGTTGGAATGGGGCACACTTTCATATGCTGCCCATTGGTCAGAGGGTGAGAGCTCATGTCATTATTTCTCTGTCACCATAATTCTAACTTCTTTAACAATGGGAACATTAACAAGCTGTAAGCACAGCATGGACTCCTCACCTCACAAACATGTAAATTGATTACAGATTTCTTCTATTAATTGGGGCTCTATCCATGATTGGATGATAGATCTAGAACATTGAGGCTTGGTTGAAAGAACTGAGGAGATTAGCTTGGATTGGGATGGTAGGGAGAGAGAAAGAAGGTTGGAAAGCTCACTTCAGCTACTTGGAGGGCTGGCTTGTGAAGAGGGATTAGTCTTGGTGTGCTCTGGTCGTTGAAGGAAGAACTAGCAGCAGGATGAAATTTCTGAGACGTAGGTTTAGATTTAATATAAGAAAAAACTTAGATAACAATTGAGACCATCCAAGTTTGATGGCTGCCTCAACAGGTATTCCCTGTCACTGTTCTTCAAGGGAAGACTGGGTGTCCGTTTGTTGGCTGGTCGTGGAGGAGTTTGTTAAGGGAAGTCTTCAAGAAAGAAAGATTGAGTGTGACGTAGACAGCCATCTAGGTAAACGTGGAAGGAGAAAAGAGACACAGTCCAGAAGTGGTCTTTAGATATTCGCCATATTTAAAGTCACCCATACTGTGTATAGATCAGTTAAGTTTGCATGCATGTATGTGAGTATATGCACCTCTGCATCTGAGAATGTATTTAATTTTGCAGGGGGAGAAGGGGAGAAGCACTGTTAAAATATGGAAAAGAAAGATATTTTCTACAGAGATCAGCAAGTTTCTTTCTGAGAGGTCTTTTTTTTTTTTTTTTTTTTTTTTTTTTTGACTTTCAGTAAATCATTCCCTAGTCTATAACGTTAACTTAGAGGAGATAGTTTTATGAATTTTTTCCCTCACAATTTCTCTTCCCTTATAAAGAAGATCTGATGCTTTTTTGGAGGGTTTGGGAGGGAGGGATTGTTGTTGATGTTGATTTCTTTTCTTTCTCTTCCAGTTTTCTCCTGGGGGTTGGGCTGGGGAGAACATTAATTTGGAGGAGAAGAGAGAGAGAAGTTTTGATGGTTTTTCACATCCTTTCATATTAGATTGATTTTATTTAAAAAAAAAAGATTTGTCTCCGAAACACTTGCAGCTGGAAAAGCTGTACTGTACGTTTATGTGACATCTGGATGCTGAGTCAACCTGAACAGGAAAACCCCAAGGAAAGCTCTTTGGTTTCTTTACAGAGTTTTGTATAAATATCCGGGTGCAATTCATTTTTATTTTTTTATTTTTTATTTTTTTGGAAGGTTAGAGTACTTCAGTGCATAGTTTTAAATCAGATATAGATAAATGCCAAATCCATTTATTTCCACCTTTATTTCTTGTTTGGCTGAGTCCTAAACAGGGGAGGGGAAGTTTTTTTTTTTAAATTATTATAAAGTTCTTTAATGGTGCTGGCTTGGCTAGGTGTGTGAATGCTTCCATTGAAGCTGATTCAGCCCATTTCTTGGAACTGAGATTAATTGTACAGAAAGTTAGATTTATTTTAGGACACCTGCTTCAGCTTCTTGTGAACTGGGAGTAGCCAAGTATGGATTTTTGCTTCCTTTCTCCTGGGAAAAAGGAAAAAAACATTATAATCACTTCAGGAATCATGACTGGGTTTGAATCATTTCCTAAACTTTAAAATGTTGGGGTGGGGGGGCGATGGGGGTGGTGCTGGAGGAAGTACCCAACTCTGAGCACTGCTGTGTGCTGTGATGCAATTCAGGATCTCTGAATGAGCTTAATTAAGGCTTTCTTCTGGCGCAGGGCCATTGGATCCCGTTCTCTTCCCTATGGGCCTGGCAGGCTCCAGGGATAACGTGGCCTCCCATAATACAGTGCTGCTTGTAAGGGCCTGGCTGCAGTCACCACAAGCTGCCTTCTTTCAGGGACTTTTTTCTTTATTGAGTAGCAGGGATTTTCCCTCCATCGGGACTGGGCTGGGAAGAAAGTAATCATTTCTCTTCTGCTAATTGTTTCTCTTGTTGATTATTGCCTGGACTAAAAAGCTGCTTGTAAGCCTGCCTAGGCTCCCCAGGTGGGGATGGAGGGAAAGGAGAGGAGGCTGGCTCTGTTTTGTTTTTGGCCAAATGGGGGGTTTCGAGGGCTGGCCTCCCTGCCCTTGGCAGCCAGAAGTGCCCGGAGCGGGGTCCAGTGCGGAGTGCTGCTGCCCAGGCGGGCTGGCCGGCGGCTCCGGCCTCCTGCAGGCCCTCTGAGCGCTTTGCCCCTTATCTGATCATCTCTTTCCTCCTCTTCTGCCTTCAGTGGGTGCAGTGCTTTGGCGGCCTTGGCGGCTGCGTGATCCTGGCCCAGCCATATCATCTTTTCCGAGAATTCATTTTCCTTATTGCAGAATGGGGATAATAATAGCACTTGGTCATCGCATTGTTCTGTCAGGTGGGATGGGTATCTGAGGTGCTTTGTAGCTTTTGAAAAGCTGTTAACATCAGTGACTTTGCTAGGTAGGCCGTCTTTTACTGTCCCCTTGCTCTCCCTTCCCAGCTTCTGACTCAATCCTCTGTCCACTTTCTTCCCTTCTGCAAGGACATATGTCTTGAATGTCACCAGCTCTAGACTCGACCCTAGTGTCTTACTTAGGGAACTGTCAGGAAGCGCTTCCTGTTCCCTTCAGAGCACAACAAGGCCTTGTCCTTCCCTGGGGCATATGGCAGGGGCTGAGGAGCTGTCTGCTGGGGGGCACACTGAGTCAGGGGCCTGGAAGCCCGGGTGCCAGTCTTGGGCCTCACACCCTGATGAGCTGGGAGGGTAGGAGCCTTCTGCATGGCCTGGCGTGCAGGGAGCTGCGAGCTGCTCTAGAGTTCTCAGCAGCAGTGGCAGTCCGGACCCTGCGGGGTTTGGTCATGTCTGCTTCCGGAGGCTCATTTAAGGGAGGCCCAAACTCCCAAGGTAGGAATAGAAGCTTCAGCTTCTGGAGGCCCATACTCCACAGTAGAAAAAACCCCTCTAAGAAATGGAGATTTTGTCCTTACGAATGTCCCCAGCCAGGTCATAGCTCCCTCGGGCAAGACCCTCAGTGAGCTCCCCTCATTTTTGCCCCCTCCGGTGTCCCCCTGCAGTGTCCAGTCACTCAGTTACCCTTTGTTGTTCCCTTCCTCCCCATTCAGTGCTCCGTGAAGAATTGCCGCACGGCCTTCCACGTGACCTGCGCTTTCGACCGCGGCCTGGAGATGAAGACGATCCTGGCGGAGAATGACGAAGTCAAGTTCAAGTCGTACTGCCCCAAGCACAGCTCCGGCAAGAAGCCGGAGGAGGAGGGCACCGCCGAGGGCGCCGCGGCCGCCAGCTCGCCCCTGGGCCACCTGCAGCCCTTCGAGGGGCTGGCGCAGAACCAGGCTGAGGCGCACCGCGTCAGCCTGCGCAAGCAGAAGCTGCAGCAGCTGGAGGACGAGTTCTACACCTTTGTCAACCTGCTGGACGTGGCGCGGGCCGTGCGGCTGCCCGAGGAGGTGGTGGACTTCCTGTACCAGTACTGGAAGCTGAAGAGGAAGGTGAACTTCAACAAGCCGCTCATCACCCCGAAGAGGGACGAGGAGGACAATCTGGCCAAACGGGAGCAGGATGTCTTGTTTAGGAGGCTGCAGCTTTTCACCCACCTCCGGCAGGACTTGGAGAGGGTAATAATTGACACCGATACCCTGTAGGGAGCGGCCTAGCCGGCCTCTGCAGTCGTCCCTCGTGCAGAGGGAGCTAGTTTCATTTCTTTTCACACCTGCATCCATTTTGTGTGGGGGGGGTTTCGGGATGAGCTGGGGACTGAGGGTGTGTCCACGATTGCCCTAGAGGGAAAGTAGGAGCCCCTGCGCCCCTTGGACCTTTCCTGGCCTCTCCCCCTCCAGTCCCTTTCCAGAGAGAGGATGGAGCCCGGGGGATGACCAGGGGTCTCCTCAGAGTTTTTCCTTACACTACAGTGGGAGCCAAGGCACATGTCCGGCTGGGAAGTCTGCCAGACACAGCCATGGGGCCGCACAGGGGCACGCTTATGTTCTTTCCCCTGCTGTGGCCGGCTCCGCTTCTTGGCTGCCCAGAAGGAGGGAGAGGGTCCCGGGCAGCGAGTGAGGTGAGGACAGGTGGCCTGGGGCTGGTGAGGAGTTGGGAACCCCCTTAATGCTTAGTGTCATTATAAACAGGATTCACCCACTGCATGCGTGGATGTTTGAATGCTACACATAGCGGCTAGCCCCTCACCTGCAATGGGCACCCCTCCTAGGGCCAAGGGTGGCCCGGGCCCAATGGTCGCTCTCCCCGCCACTTCTCTTGGGCTCTGAGTGAGGGGGGAGAGCTGGGCCAGGCGGGTTGCATGAAGAGGCCGAGCTGGGCCGGGGGGGCAGGCCCACCCCCTCGGTGCCAGAGTGGCCGGCCTCCTGTTTTAAGGGCCAGCTGGGGTTCTTGGGAGGCTCAGGCAGCAGAAAGGACTGCGCTTAAGAGAAAGGTGACCCGAGAGTTAGAGTGAGTCGTAGGGGCGGCGAGCCCCCAGCTGAGGCTCTGGTCTCAGAATGGCCCCCATGCCATCCGGGATGGCTCCTGAGGCTGGGGCCAGCTCCTGTCAGCTTGGGGGACCTGTCTCTGAGTCAGCGCAGGGGAGGGGGGGAAGGGAGCCAGTGTTTGTTCACCTGTGCCCCCGGGAGCAGCGCCTGGACCTCTCCGGCATGATCCTGAGAGGCAAGGAGGGATGTTAGTGTGAGATGCGGGAAGCCGCCAGGCCAGGACCCCGGGCTGTAGTCTGGGAACATGAGCCACTCACTGTCAGCTAATCCTTGGGAGGAGAAGGAGGTGAGAACCCCACTGTTTGGCTTGTATCTGTCTTACAATCACCACAAAATAAAATTACAGAAAATGCTTGTGGTGTATTGCCTTCTTCCTGTTCCTGAGTTACTCAGCAGGTGAACACTCATATATGATTAAATTCTGAACACTCTCATTTGGAGTCTTCGATGTTACTTTTTAAAGTGGAATGACACCAAGGATAACCGACCAATCAGGCCCACAATGAGATCAGGGCTCATCTTGAATTTCTGGCGGTTTGCATATTTACGGGATTAAAGACCCTATGAGACTTTAGGGACTTGAGGCTGACTGTTGTACATCAGTTGATCAGAATGAAAAAAACAGAGTTTTCCCATATCAGTCCCAGAGCAAATTAGAATGGAAGCTTTTCAAAATGTGAAAACCAAGCACTAACGGCCCAAGCCACGCGCGTCCCTAGTCATTACAAACAGTAGAGCTGTCATCTGTCTGCTAAAAACGGGAGGTTAACTCCTAAGGATGGAGCTTGTTAGGCAAACCTTTGTGGTGTTTTTTTTCAGTTAGAAGCTCTATATTTAATGGTAGCCCAAGTTAAATGTGTTTAAACACCCAGAGTCCATTTGGGTGTGACACCTGGTGTTTCATGCCGCTCGGCAAGGCCTGCGCCTGTGGATGTCCGCGTGGGGGGTTGGCCGACACGGTCACCTTCCACACCACCAGCGAGAACAGGGCTGGGTTCCCCTTGTGATGGCCCTTGCCGCAGCTCACACTCCGGATAGCCACGCGCAGGCCCTTTTGACTAGTAGTTTCATGATGGGGTTGCCCTGTGGAAGAGTGGTTTTTTTTAAGGAGACGCAGACATTAAGTAGGAGGCCACGGTGTATTTTCACACAGTGAGCGGCGAGTGGCGACTGGAAAGAGGCTTTCTCTGGATCTGTCACTTACCAAGTAGACGATCTCACTGTTTGATGATTCTTTTTTCCGGCTGAGAGATGGCTTCTCATAGACCAGAGTGCTCGCTCAGCAAGCCTGGGATGCCTTCACCCCGCGCTCGCTCAGTGCTGGAGCTTGGGCTCCAGGCTGGCTGACCGAGGGCCAAGCTGGGGCTCCCCTGCAGAGTCTCGCCTGTCCCTTCCTCCATAGTCTTCTAGTTTACTGGGGACACTTGTGTATGAGGACGGAGAGGGAAAGTGGAGACGGGGAGGGGAAGATGGGCAGTCAGGGAGAGACTCAGGGCAAGTTGGGAAAAGCAAGAGAGGGGTCCGGCGAGCCAGCTCTGGGAGGTCTTGTGGGAAGGATGGAGAGCTAAGGCCCTCCCCACCAGCACACAAACAGAAATCTAATTTCCTGCCTATGTACGGCACCGTTCCAGGTGCTCGTAGGGGCGAGCAGAGAGAAAAAGGATGAACTCGTGGTTTCTGCCCCGAGAAGCTTGTAGTTTAGAATAGGATGGAATATTGACAGTTAGCAATACTCCATCACACGGATAATTAGGGAGCACGTGATGAGCGCCTTCGAGTGAGAGACTAAGTTTGGTGACATAGGAAGGTTATTGGAAGCTTCCTGGAGCACGCAGCATGTGAAAAGGATGAGGAGGGAAACTCCAAACCCAGGGATCAGAGATGTGAGGGCGCAGCTTATGTTTGGAAATAGAAACTTGCTGAGTTTCTGAAGATTTTGATGGATTATGGTAGTAAAGCTCAGGGCAAATGTTAGGTAGAGGCACATTAAACTCCGTCAGAGTTCATTGTTATTCTTGAAAATTACATAGGCCCTTCTCTTCTGGCCACTTTCTGTAGTCTGGCTTGTCACAGGGTAATAAGCATGGGAATAAAGGAGAGGGAAGATTTATAGCAACTTCAAATTTAGCAGCTGAGTTCTTCACGGTTGCTGGGGGCTGGAGAGAAGAGGGGACTGGATATTGTAAAGATTAACAAAAAGGAAAAATTCTGGCTAAGAGGATTGTGTTCATCTGCATTCTCCATAGCTACCATTTTCTATGGTAATTTCCAGAAATATAGCTACTTATATAGGATCTCACTAACTACGCACAGAATTTAAATGTGATAACCTTTACAGAGCATCTCAAGTCAGTGAACTTGTGTATATAGCCTGTCTCTTAAGCAAAAGGTGTCTTCTCCTGATCCCATTTACATTTATGCTTCTCTTCCTCAAAGGGCTTTGATTCCTACTGCTTCTTAAGCTTCATTCCCAAATCTCACGTATATTTTTACAGGGCTTATAAACCTTTTACATTTATCTTCTGAGACTCTTAATATTTACTAGGATTTTTTTTTTTTTTTTTTTTTACAAAGAACTTTAAATTATTATCTTTACCTAGAATTATGGTTGTGACAGAAGAAACATACTTTTAATCAAGGCTAGTTACACTTAAGAGATAGAACTCGTTTTTTACTGGTGAGACTGATTCTTCTAGCTCTTTGTATTTACACACGTATATATGCATATATACACTTATGTATGTTTATATACACGTATGTATGTATATATACACACACATCCTCTCAATAGATTTATATGTGTGTATACACACATACATATATACATATGTATACACAGACACAGATGTGTCTGTATATTTAATTAAGAGGATTCCCTAAAAGTAACTTGAGGCAGGGTTAGGGGAAAAGCCATTATTTATTTGATTTTTTAAGGTCCTGACAGTCTGTGAGAAGATAATTTGCTGGAGATCAGGAAATCACACAATAACTGAAACATGAAAAACAGTCCTCTCCTTTCTCTCCGTGATGCACTCATGTGAACTTGATACTAAGAAGTCCTTGGCCCAAGTTCAGAGAATTCTAAGTAGAATAACAAAGGGGCTGAATGATCTGATTATTGGTCATGGGCCATGACATAATGACTCAACATTATCACTTCAGATAAGCTTTAGGAGAAGTGCCTACATACTACAGAGAGTCCCAGATGAATATTTTTATGCAGTTTACATTAGCATCGGTAGGACCGAATGGCAAGGTCTGTAACCTTTGAGTTACTCTGATCATTTAAATCAAGTAGTTTGAGGAAGTCGTTTCCAGAGTCAGATGAGCAGCCTTATGGGCGCACGAGCGAGAAAAGTGACGAGGATGGGCACAGGATTGCCTTGTCTTGTACCCGCTGCTGATACAGGCTTACTGAGGGGCCAGGGCTGGTGTGACGGAGATTGTAGCGGAGGAAGGCCTTTGGGACTTTTTCCCCTGAAAGGTTCAATGTCAGTGACTGTGCTGCAGGTTCTTACAGAACTTAGGGAGCAGTATGTTAAACTTGGAATGGTTTTTAAATCAACCAATTCTCCCAGTCACAAAGTGAGTGTCGCTAGCCAAGGTCTGCTCCTTTTCCACTTGTAGCTCTAAAGGGCCACCAGAGGCAAGGGTTTAAAAGCTGGGGGAGCAGTCCTGGGGTGTGCAGTGCTGCAAGGCTGAGGAAGTCCAGTGAGGTGTGATTTGGAACCAGACATCGGTAGGGGGAATTTGATTTGTGACCGAGCCCAATGGCTGAGCCCAGTAACTGGGGGGGCTTCTCCTAATTAGACTCATGGCACTTGGATGTGCTTCTCAGTGGCTAACAAAGGAACCAGGAGGAGAACAAGATAGCATTATCTCCTCCATTGCCCAAGTTGAAGTGCTTGGACACACAGAGCTGGACTGTCTCGTGTGGCAAATTGCTGGCAAAGTTGGAGGTAAGACCCCCTGTGTTCTGACCCGTAATGGTGTGCAAGCACGCCGGCAGTCTCACACCTGTAAGCATTGCTTAGATCCCTGGCACTTAATGGAGAATCCAGCAGGCGATGCACAGGAGCATCTCGATTGTGGGTTCTTTCTCAGCCACCCCCAACCCTGTAAATGTCTCAGTCTCGGTGGGTCTCGGCGTGCTGGCCAAGCAGACATCGGGTGTCTCAGTGCTAGATTTTTAGCTTTGAAACTTTTAGAGAGCTCTGAAAATGAAGATGGCAGGAAAGGGAAAAGAGTCCTTTGGCAATTGGAGGGTGGTCCCGATGTACTAACCTTCAAGGTTCCATGTCCTGTATCTGAAGTTTTTCCAAGTGTAGTGATGGCCTGGGATGGGGGACGGTAGGAGGCAGGACACGTACTCACTAGTGTTCTGAGGGCCCTTTCCACAGTTTAGCTCCCCTCCCCAGCCGTGTTCTGCTGCCTGAGCAGAGAGAAATGAGGGGGACCCGGTGCCAGCAGCCCAGGAGGGCTTTTCCAGAGTGATTAGAGCGCCTTTTAAAAATGTAACGCCTTCAGTGTCACCCCTTTGTTCTGGCAGGCAATCTTGCAATCCTCGTTACTGCTGCAGGAAAGTGTTCCTGATAGTCTGTTCTGTCTGCATTCTAGGTTCGGAATCTCACGTACATGGTGACTCGCAGGGAAAAGATTAAACGGTCTGTGTGCAAGGTCCAAGAGCAGATATTCAATCTTTACACTAAGCTTTTGGAACAAGAAAGAGTTTCAGGTATGTATGAAAGCCCTCAGAGGTCCAGAAGCCTGCCTGATAGAAATTGCCCCTTTCGTTGGGTTTTCTCTGTCCTGTGGTCCTAGAACTGAGACTTTATATTTAAAGATTTTGGTATGGGAAGGTGATCAAAATTGACAAAATTTTTTAAAAAAATTTAACTTTTGGGGTTTTAATCTTTAATGGATATAGTCTATATATATTGTTGTTGTTCTTATCTAGATTTCAGGAATCCCATAAACTTTGATGGAAAAGTTTATTTCAGTATAATTGGGTTCTTTGGTAATCTTAAGTTTTATTTTATGCATTGAAAACATTGTGAGTAAGAGTCCACAGATTTTGCTAGATTGTCAGAGGGGTCCATAACATGAAAAGAATTGAGAACTCCTGTTCTAAAGGTTTCTGTTCTTTTCTTCATCCTCCTATAGATAAGTCAGAGGTAAATTTACACCAGCATTTATTTGAATAAGCCTGGCTTACTGACACATTTTAAAACTGAAGTCCAAACTGTGACTAATGCCAACATTACTACACAGCAAAACGTGCCTAATGGTGATCTAAGTGTTTCTCTTCTACCCCACTCCCCGGGGGAAAAGAGACATATTAATTGGATTAATAGTGTTGTCACCCATACCCTCAAAGTATTGGCATTCAGTAGTATTAATTTAATAGAAAATTTTGACTTTTCTTCCCCAAAATTAACACCTTGTAGATATTTCTGGCTATTGTTAATATTAGCAAAGGATGCATTGCAGCAGTAAAACTTAAAAGTGACATTCTTTTAACTAGGGTAGCTTATCCTTTTTTTTTTTTTTTTCCTGAGGCTGGGGTTAAGTGACTTGCCCAGGGTCACACAGCTAGGAAGTGTTAAGTGTCTGAGGCCACATTTGAACTCGGGTTCTCCTGAATTCAGGGCTGGTGCTCTATCCACTGCGCCACCTAGCTGCCCCAAAGTAGCTTATATAAAAAGGGGTCTGTCGTGGCTGTATAACCTTATGCTCCATTGCTGTATATAGAATATCATGCCAGGTTCTGAGGGAAAGGGAGGTCCAGATAAGATATTGTCCCTGTCTTCTAGTAGGTGATAAGTAATAGATAATTTTAATACATGTTTTAGGATGCTTGCATTAGAGAGTTGCAAAACAAAGTGATGATTCAGATACTAGAAGAGTTTTAATGAGGGGAGCTAAAAGGTGTGGGGGTGGTGGTAAGGTATTTGAATTCAGCTGTAAAGGATGAATAAGAATTAACTGGCAAAGAAGGAAAGGAAAAGACTTCAGGCATAGGGAAGAGCATCCACGGAATCATAGAGGCAGGAAAACTCAAGTAAATCTGGGGAATGAGATTAGTTGTTTGATTGGAGTATAGAACCCAGGTTCTACATGACACAGATTCGACAAGTAACATGGCACCAGACTGTGAAAGGCCAAGCAATAAGCAAAGATATTTGGATTTTAGGAAGCTGTCAGTCAGTGGGAAGCCATTAAACCTTTCTGAAAAGAATGAGTGACCTGACAAGATCTGAGCCCAAGAAAAATTATTTCTTTGATGTATGAAGAATATATAGTGATCCCTTTCACACTAGGGGGGTTAGAGTTGTAGTGCCTCTGCTATTTGGAAAACCTACATCAAATTTTGTGGCCTTCTCTCTGGACTAGAGAAAAAGTCTGAAATTTCTTTTTCTTTTGTGGGATATTTACAGTATTTTACTATAAATTTGGGGTTGATTACACAATCTATATTTTGGGCATCTCTGAATTTCTAAACTGGCCTTTGTGTGCTGTCTGTGGCTTCTGCAAAATTCCTTCCAAATTTCCTATTCACTGTCTTATGAGAACTCGCTGTATATCAAAACTGTGATGGGGAAAGTCATGCTGTGGAAGGAATAACTGTATTGGAAGAAAGAAAGTGGAGGTAGAGAAGATTTAGAATGTCCCTTAGACAGTATCTAATCCATCTCCCTCATTTGATGAGAAAACAGGTCCAGAAAGATTAAATTATTTTCATGAGATAAATAGCAAGTTAATAATAGAATCTGAAGTAGATCCCTGAAGTAGATCCCAAATCGTAAACTCCTAGGCCAAAGGTACTTTTCATCATACCACACTTCTCCCATTGGGTTAAAAAGACTCATTGTTTTGGGCAAAGCAAGTGATTAACAGCTAGATTGTAGGTAACACAAATGGATCCACTGACATATAACAAAATTTTAGTATATTTGATTCTTTTGATTTGGGAGAAATTAATTTTAATAGCTTAATAGTGAAGGAAGCCAGATTGTGTATTATGTTAGGGAAAGGATGGGAAGTCAGGAAGTGGAGGTATTGGGTATAGATGACAAAAAGTTTAGTAGTAAAGGTGAAAATGATAAGAAAGAAGGAATAGATGGGTAAAAGGAAAGCTTTTTTAAGACTGAAAAGACTTGACCAGAGTTGGAGGATAATGATTAGGAGCCATTGGAGATTGGGATGAAAGAACCCATAGGAAGGAAAGGGATTCGCCTGAGTGAATGGAGAGCTATCTTGTGACCAGAGGAAAGGAGAAGAGATGGGTGATGATATTGAAGAGTTCTAAGTAGAAGAGAATTTGAGCTAAGTTGGTAAGAGGATGGTCTCAATCTTGAGTGAAATTAGAGATGAAGGATGAGGATTCGCAAGTTGGAAATGACTTGTCAGAGGAGCAAAGGATCCTAGTGTTGTAAGTAATAACAAATGAAACGTTGGATTTAAGGATGAGTATGGAGGTAAGTGAGACTAGAGTTAGGAGAGAGGCTCTGGGAGAAGAGAGACGAGACAGATCCTAGAAATCCACAGTTAGGAATTAAGTATAGAAATTGGAGATTGTGGTCAAAGTAGAATTTAAAAATTTTGGATCTTGGAGGTAGTATTGTTCTAAAGTAAGTTGAGGTCGAAAATATACTAGTAGTATGGAGAGATTGTATGATCAGGTTCTTAGAGGAGTTGTTAACGTGAATATTAAAGTCCACAGGGATGCTGACTGGGAAAGGATAGAGAAGAAAACTACAAAATATGCTTTAAAACTACTCATAAAACACTGAATATTGGTGAGGTAAAGGCCACTAGAGTAGGGAATGAGATTATAACAGGAATTATATCAAACGTTGGTTATTGGTAAAAGAGTGACATTGGGGCACCATTGGGAAGCAAGAAATACGCCAATCCCTTCTCTTGGCTGAGAGTTGGAAAGAGGAGGAGGATGGCCTCCAGTGGAAAAAATTGTAAGGAAGGTGGCGTTCCGAAGATAGTCTTCTTTTGGTTGAAGCTAAAAGGATTATGAGTTGGAAAATCTCAGGTGGTTTGTTGAGATTAAAGCAAAATTTTCCAAGTATAGAATGGAATGGGCTACGCAGTAGACAAAGTGAACTAGAGTGAGTTTTGTTGAAATAATAAATATAATTTTATTTTATATTTTGCTCTTGTATTCCTATGTAAATAACCCTCATATAAGAGTCTGATTTAAAGAATACTCCTTTTACTCCAGCAGATACTTAGCTGCCCCAATTGTCCCTTAGCATTTGTATTAGTAGAGGGCTTTTTGTCACTATTGTTAAGGATTAAAAGAGTGAGTGATTGCCTATTAAAAAAACACTTGTAAAATACATTTTCATCTGATTTCACTTAAGAGTCATTTTTCATGGCTATTGTAGGCAGCTTTTCACATTTCATAGCTTGGGTTATTAATAGGGCAAGGGAGGCTTATAACTAGATTAGTATGTATTTTCAAACAGTCTTGCAATATAGTTGTCTGTATTCAGGAGTGCTTCAATATATTATACATTGAAGAAGAGGAAAACACATTTTTACTTCACTCTGAGGTAAAAACCCATGCTGGTTATGTTTGAAAAATAGATTACCTCTAGTCTAGGATACTGCAGAGAGTGAAGTGTAAATGCTTCTGGACACTTTTTTCCCCCCCATTTTTCACATCTTTCGTCTTCTAGGTATATATAATTAAAGGAAAACAAAAGAAAAAGTGCCCAGACTCCCAAGGAAATCAAGAACCAGGACTTTTTAGTGCAGAGATTTCTTAACCTTTTTTGTTTGATGGAACCCTTTGACAGTTTTGTAAAACCTGCAAAACTTCTGGAAATGCTTCAAAGTTCCTATGAGAGTTCAAAAAAAGTCAATTATAGGAAAACAGAGGTATAAACCTCCCCCCCCCAAAAAAACCAAACCAAACCAAACCAAAACCAACTAAGTTCATTGACCTCAAGTTAAAACTCATAGACCAAAAACAAAGCAGCTGGTCCACTACTTGGGCTTTACTCAGGGAGCCTGATGAAAGCTGGGACTGTGTTAGGCAGAATCAGTCTGCTGAACAGGCAAGGAACCTTCAAAGCAGACCACAGTGCTTCATTAGCAGGGTGAGGAGCTCGAGAGGCCGTGGAAGGCGGTCCCTGGAACCAGCTGCCCTTGCCTTCTGGGTCACTATGTCCCGACACTCCCAGAAGACTGGAGCCAGGGTCCCTCTGCGTTGATCACATTAGGAGAGGGGGCTTCCCGAGGAGGAGACAGTTTGTTGTACCGGTGAAATCCAGCCAGCCAAAATAGATCGGACTTCTCCCCCGGTGGCTGGGACGTCTGATTTAAGATGTTTCTCTTTTCCTAGATGATAGTTCAGTTAAGGAAACATTTGGCAGAGTTCAGCTGGTTGGTTGTAGAGTTATAATCCAGTAATCACCAAGATTTGGTCCTGGGAGAGAACAGACATGTCCAGAATGAACAGCTCTGACCCAGCACTGTGAGTTGGGTCCTAACTGCAGAATCAGCCAGGGTAGGGTGCTGCTCTTATCAAGCTACCTTCTCCCCCGAGTAAGGCAGCCCTTGGAGCAGGTGAGGAGAGCGGCAGGTGCGTCTTGGACGCGGAGGTGGGTGACGGGACACCAAGGGCTCTGTGGCTAGGCGAGGATGAACTTTATCCCATTGAGGGGAGAACAGAAGGACAACCAGGGGCGAGCAATTGGGTATTATTGAGGACTCTGTGATTAGCTCTGTTCTGCTTTGTTCAATTCCCCTTCTGCCCCACCCCCTACCCCCATTTTTCCTATTTGTTCACATGCCTTATGAAGATGGATTTGTGTCAAAGCCTGCAAGATTGATGCAGAGATAAATCTTACAATCTTAATAATGTAACCCAAGTGGAGCAGTTACGATTGAACACATCTTCAAAGTCTGTCGCTTGGATCACCTATGAGTGTCTAAAAGGATGCTCCTTACCTTACAAAATCAAGTTAAATTACTATTATGTGTGAGGGGAAAAAATGACAGTGTTTATCCCTTGAGAAGGTAGTTGTTTCATGCGAGCTTGTCTGAATTGCAGCTATTATAGAAAATGGGGTAGAGCCATGCTTTTATGCAAATTAAACTTGAGAATCTGAAGGTAGGT